>NC_056662.1:96479264-96779264 GCF_018350195.1 Panthera tigris | reverse complement strand
AATTTGTAAAAATCAAACTTAAGACCAGGAGATATATGATAAGTACGTAAGCTATCTCAGTTCATTTGATTTTATCTGACTCCTATTGTTAATTAAAATTAATAAAATAAAATATAAAATTTGTAATCAATCAAAATCATGATTAACAGCCTAGAGTCCAGAGTCTAGAGTCAGACCTTGTGAAGTCACAATTCTATTTCAGCCTTAATTCTGCCACTTCCTAGTTATAGCAAACTAAATAACTGTTATTCTCATTTTGTTTGTATGTACGCATGTGTTTTGTAAACTTGGGAATAAATAGAAACAGACATTTAGTTGTTGCTTTAAATGAGATTATACATATGCAAGCATAATATATCTGTGTTTACACATAGATACATATAGATATAGATATACATATCTCACCACATTGAACACAATATATTTCCAATAAAATTTAGCTCTATTATTCCTATTATTTTTAAATTAAGCGCTTATATCCTGAGGTGAACATCAGTTCCAATAATAAAAACAAATTGGAATTCCCCCTAAAATCAGAATTTTGAAATCATGCAAAATTTGGCTACTATGCTGTTCCCAGATACATGACTGAATGTCTTACCTATAATATCTCATTTTTTTAATGTTTATTTATTTTTGAGTGAGAGAGAGACAGAGTGTGAGCAGGGAATGGGCAGAGAGAGAGAGGGAGACAAAGAATTTGAAGCAGGCTCAGACTCTAAGCTGTCAGCACAGAGCCGGATGTGGGGCTTGAACCCACAGACTGTGAGATCATGACCTGAACTGAAGTCAGAAGCTTAACCGACTGAGCCACTTAGGTGCCCCTAGATCTCGTGTTTTCTAGTTATTTGAAATAATTTATATTCATCTTTGTCCATTTATGTTCCGTTGGTAGTCATTTGATTTTGGACTTAAAAGAAGATTCAGGCAGTACTGTGATGCTAATTTGGGGGAGTTTGCTTATATAGTTAGAAATCATTCAATGGTGGGAGCAGGAAATGCATATTACAATGTGCCAACATGGGGAGAATATTTCTGAAACTGGAATACATACATCTTTCGTGTTCTTGTTCCTCTCCTTGCCTCTGGGATCTTGAAAATGTCCCCTCGGTGTATTTGACTGAAAAGGCATTTTAAAACCTGTAAGGATTATAGTAGTATTAAAATGTGGTCTTGAAGTTTCTTTATGATTCACTAGAAGACCACTTTGGTGCCACATTTTGGTGCAGCTCTCAGCTGACTGGTTTGTGGGTTATCTATTTAATCAATAATTCTGTAACAGAGGGATCCTCCAACTGATATGGAATTGATCAGAAAGACGTGGGTATGGAATAAGACCTACTGATCCCAAGCCAATTTAAGGAGATATACTTAGATTCAAAGGTGGCTGAGTTTGGGCCAAATTTCTGAGTGAGCATAAGTCAAGTGTTTAAAGGCCAAATTGCAGAGATCCTCAAGTTTGAGTGAGGAGTGTGGGCACTGTGGCCTGCTGGCGACTTTTCTTTTCCTTGTTGCTACAAAACAAAAGGGGAGTGCAAGTATCATGGTCTACAGTGGGATCATCTTTTCTTTGCTTATATATAATCAATATCTTTCACAGCACACCAGGACACGAAAGGAGGTACCTGGGAAATAACACAGATTGTTCAGACACACACTAACAGTACAATTCTACATAATTTGTGTGAACGATTGAACTTTACTGAGACCTTTATTTAAAGAAAGGGAGACTACTGCAGTACAAAGACAATATAAACAAAAGAAAAAAAGTGATAAAAAAAGGAAAAACCAACCAACCAACCAACTTTGGATACCTAAGTGCTCTTCAACTATATCTCAAAATTCAATGCAAGTCAAATATATATCTCACTGGTGCTTTTCTACAGACTTTCCAAGCAAGACCTAAAATTCTTAAAAAAAAAAAAAATAGAAAGGGCCAAGAACAGTGAAAATCATTTCCAAAATTAGCAGGATATATAAAATTATCCCACTACCTGTCAAAGCTCATAGGAAGCTCAATGTAACTAGTTCTAGTAATTAGAAAATTGTATGATATTTGACTCAGTAATGAAAATGATGAATAGACCAGAAAAAGATCCATGTTGACAAAGACAATTTACATATAAGAGAGTAAAGAAGTATATTCAATAAACTGATCTCTAGTGTTGGAAAGAATTGCTTACAATGGATGAAAATGCCAATAATAAAACAAAGTACTCATAAATATGGAACTAAAATGTAAAATGCTCAAAAATACACCATAACAGATGAATAAGCAAAATAGACAACATCGCCAGACATATAAGGAGTAAAGGATTAGATTCCAAAATGTATGAAGAATACCTAGATTCAAAAAGATAGAGACAAATTCTGTAACAGAAGTAAAAACACAGGCAAAACACATTACAGATGATGAAAGCACAGAAGAAAACTGAATGATCAGAATACATTCATACACACAACCCCACACACAAAGCCCCATCTTAGAGGCAAGCAGGAAAAAGCAAAGTAAACAGCAAGAAGGTACCATTTTAGACACTTGAGATTTGTAAAAATCTAAAGTCCTGACAATACCATGTATAGATTATTACTCAGGAAACTGCTGTGGAAATGTGAATGGTTACAATAACTTTGGACTGTAAGTATATAGTGTCTAGAAAGTCTAAAGAATATGTAATGTTCAACTAAGTCATTTCACTTCTTCTAGGTAATAGCATACAAACAATATAGGTAGGTAACACCTAACAAACAATAAAAACCAGGTAGAGGCATTTAAATGTTAACCCAAGTAGGGACACATGGGTGGCTCAGTCAGTCAAGCGTCTGACTTGGGCTCAGGTCATGATCTCATGGTTTGTGAGTTTGAGCCCCACATTAGGCTCTCTGCTTTCAACATGGAACCAGCATCAGATCCTCTGTCCCTCTCTCTGCCCCTCTCCCAAGATCTCTCTCTCTCTCTCTCTCAAAAAAAAAATGCTCACCCAAGTAAATAGGAAGAATTTTTTTCATACTTAAACAACTGAACACTATAAAGTACATGCCAAACTATAAATTGCCAAAACTATATATCAACAATTTTGTTGGATATTATATCTAAAATCTAAAACATGCAAATTAGCCTTATATTTGAAGTAGATATTAGCACATGTAAAGGTAGGCTTTACAAAATACCTATGGGAAAGATGAACACCAGATGCAAGACTGTGATTACTTTTAGTGAGCAAGGGAGGAATACACAGAAAGCTTCAAATTAATCTTTAATATATTGTTAATATATTAAATATTAATTATACATGACAAATTATTAGTAATAGTTTAAGAAATGTTATAGGTACATATAAGTGTTATGTCATCAGCCATTTTGCATTTTTGGAAATGTTATAAGAAAAAAGTGGAATTAATTGGATTATATGCAATTATCACACATCCCTTATTCAAAAACTAATAAATTTCTTAAGATCAAAATTTCATATGATATTCATACTCCAAACGTCAAGTGCTTTTAATTATATTCCATTTTTTTTCTCTAAATGAAAAAGAAAATTGTTTGATTCCCTCAATCACACTCTTGCAGTTGAGAGGAATTAGAAGAATTACTATCTGTGACCCATGAACATGTCAAGGGATATATTTCTGCACAGCAATTTTACAATATATTGTAACTATTTAAAAAGTGGTGATACTTTTAACCTGGAATTCTACTTGTAACAATTTACCCTAAGGAAACATCAAGAGATAAAAAGTTTTATGTTAAAATATGTCATTCTGTCACTATTCCTTATGTTAAAAATTTGGAAAATAAAAGGTCTGTGTGGGACTGGTTATATATTTTGTGATATAATGCAACATATCACAACCACTGAAACAATGTTTTCACTAAATATTTCATTATTTACATATAGAATGAAAAGAGGGTATAAATACACAGTGTATTATATTTATCTAAGAAACATATGGATGTAAATACATAAAGGTTTGCCTCAAATCAAAATATTTCTTTTTAAATTGTGTCTTGTTTCTAAATGTTGTATACTTTATATTGAATACTGATATCTGACATATCTGTCTGTACATATTTATATATATAAATAAATCATAATTTTCAAAACTCATCTCCTTTTTTTCTCCAAAACCACTGCAAACTATACAACTTCCCACTAAACACTTATGAAGGTTTCCTTGAATTCTGGTAAAGTTGTGAGTTTCCCATCACTGTTAGTTGAAATGTTAAGGCTATTATAGAATGGATTCATGTGAATTAGATAATAACATTGCATCAATATTAAATATCATGACTTTCATAACTGTTATTTAATTAAGGTTATTTGAAAAAAGGTGTATTTTTATTAGAAAATATACATGAAAATATTTGGTAGTAAAAGAGGGAGACAGTCTTCAATCTGTTTTCAAAGGTTCAGAAAAAATAGAGAGATGAGAGGGTGAGAATGATAACGAAAATGCCACAAGATTGAAACAATTGGTGAAGTTCTATAAGGATGCACATATGTTTATTGGACCATTCTTGCTATAATTGTGTAAATTTGAAGTATTAAGACAAAAAGTTACCACAAGAAAATCCTCATTCAGTAAAATAGCTCAAGGAATAGATTTTAAGCCTAGCTTTCCACTTATATTCCAAACAGATTACACATAGCTGGCAATTAGGTTAGAGAGGCAGTCCTGAGGAGTAAAAGATCAAAGTACAGTGGTTTGAGAATTATGTCTTAGAAATATATTGAAATATTATTGTTACATAAAAGGGGCAGCAAATATATATGCTTTTCCTCCTCCACTGTTCAATATTGGATGTGAGAGGGTATACACCTTATCTTCCCAGATTAGGAGTCACAGAGAAGAAACCACAAAGGTACTCGCTAACCAGAAAGAAGGTCAGGCAGTAGGAGAGGTCATTAATGTTTTTCAAGCATCTTCAGGATCCTCAGGCTGCAGCCAATGGCATCTGGGTAGATCAAATGACCCATTTTGCCTGCCTGACAGTAGAACATGGCAAAAACAATACACCTGATGGTAAAAAACGGTTAAGAAAGTGTTTTTTACTTTCCCTAATCTTGCATTCTTAGTCTACACAGATGGAAGCAATGTATCCTGGCAAAAGGCTAAACTGCAGGATGTAAGTAGCTTGGATTCCTGATTTACCACTTGAAAGAGGATAGTAAAGAGAGCTGGATTAAATTGGACATGAACTACAAACATGCAACCTAACAAATATATATGATATTCATATTATTAGTATAATAAATATAGACATATTATGTGTATGTTATATAATGTGTAATATTAATGCTTATATAATTATATACCTATATATAATTTGCATGTAATATATATAAACTTATATATAATATAAAATATATAACTGTTACTGTACCATGAGATTCCAGTTACTTTAGTATTCAACAAAATGTTATGTCTTTATATGGCATGTATTGAAAAAGTAACTTGTTTGAATGACATGTTTATGTTTGCTAAGTCACTGCCAATCTAATAATGTATGGTTCCTCCTACAGAGTTGACCAAGAAAGTGTTAAAAAAGATGTTTATGCACAATATAGACTTTTCCTTAATTTCTTAAACGTTTGTTGATTTTCAATATCAAACCTGCAATGTCATCTAAATTAGAGCAGAAACTCTTCACCTGCGTTATTGTTTGCACTCTTTAAGCTTATTGCAATGCCTGAGAATGAGATAGTTTATTGAAGAAACACATATAAATGGATGAACAAATCAATGAATTCATAATATAATGCAACTCTAAACAAAGGTAATGAGAAGCATTGGCTCTATAACAGAAAAAAAACTGTTAGTAATTATTAGTGCTTCCCTGTATGAAAGCAATGCTTCAAATCACAAGGCAGTGAGTAATACATTTGTAAGGTAATTAGATACATTGAAGGAAGACACACGTTTTATTCCTAGCAAGCATTACCATATACTTTTCACTCTTGATGTTATATATAAAATTAAATGCCAGTATGTTTTTGATTCTTCACGGATTCCCATTAATCTATCTATAATATTGATTTAAGCATATGGAATTTAAGAACTGCAGTCGTCCATTGTCATGAGCATACAACTTCATTCCTCATTTGAGAACCTGAGCATTTACTGTAGGAAACAATGGCAAATGTATCACCATACATGTTTATAAAATTCTTTAGTTATGAAAGTAGGTATTGGTATTCTTTATTTTTATCCAAAGCTTAAATAATTAGTAAAAATTTGAAGAAATCACAAGTCTAAAACTCATTTTCTCTTGAGAAGGGTCAATAGAATTCCAGAGTGAGTAACCATTTGGTACTACAAGAAGACACTAATCATTATTTCAACATGTTTATTTGTTTTTATCATGCTTTAGGCAAAATAATTTCATTTGGAAGTTACATAAAAACTCATTCTAATGTTCTGCCTTTCTCTCCGGCTGTGAATAAAAAAAGAGGTAAAGACAAGATTATATGCAAAATCTTATATAATCATTTAGCATTGAGCTGGTGTGAGATTCTAAAGCCTTTGTTAAAATAACTCTTTAACTATTGTGTTTCAATCCTGGCCTCAAGCATTTGGAGGCTTGCAAACCCAGGAAAGTCACTTACCCACTGAATTTAAATGTCTTCCCCTGGAGAATACAAACAGTAATATTGATTGTACAATGAGGATTAAATGAGATGGTATGTGCAAACATTGTTTTCTCATTAGTAAAATGATTTCCAAATAAGAGAAATGATGTGATGTTGATGCAAACAGGGGAGATATTTAATAGATGCAGCAATAGGTCTCATGGCAGTAGAGAACCATCTGTGGACAAGATGACAATGCAGAGGAAACACTACTGTGCTTAGTAGACGAACAAATGTTATCTAATATCCTATCTCTTTAGGCATTTCTGTAAGATAAGCAATTTCAGTTGTCAGGCAGAAAAAGCTGCCCCACTGTTTATGACTATATTGATTTTACTTTGTCTGCACACCAAGTGAATGGGTGTGTGTGTGTGTGTGTGTGTGTGTGTGTGTGTGTGTGTGTTTTCAATAAGCCCAAGAGACTACATATAAATTCAAATGCCTGTTTTGAAATGTGTAACATTAAGTAAGTCTGTCACCAAAAACTGAAATTAAATTGACCAACTCACTATTGGCAATTGGATATGGTAAACTACATTGTATTTGGCAGGTATGGAACCAAAATAAGAAGGGTCAGAAATTAAAATTTAATGCTTTCAGATAAAATCAGCCTAGTGATCCATCTCCTCCACAGAGCTGATTTCTTGGTGGAACATAAATCCTCTAAGATTATTGGCTAAGGTTGTCTTCATCTAGACAGTGCAAGGATGGTTATGGCTTCTCTTTGACTATGTGACTGCTACTTTCAGGGGTTTCAAGGATTATCAAAATGCTTGTTACTGATATATTCTCTCTTTAGTTAGGATGGTATAAAAAGATCCATTTTGGATGTGAATATATCTACTCTATCACACAGTGCTTTTCATATTAAACTCTGAAGTTTAGGAAGAGATGTGATAAAATTTGCTTCAATGTCTTTGAGCTTCCTGAAAGAGAAAGTGTTGGTTTTCTCAGCCTTCTACCTTTAATGCTCAATTTTTCATAATCACAGTGTCTGCAGTGATAAGCCAAGTTCAAAATCATCACCTAGATGCTATTGGAAGACTTGGTTCTTCGACTAGCATGTAGTAGAGACAGAGACCATCTCCTGATCTAACTTTTATAGCTTCAGACAAAACCACAGATGATTATAAAGTTGATACCTTTTATAAAGTTGTCTAGTTAGGGGTAGGGCAAGTAGAAACTAAAATCCACCTCACTTTAATCACCAAACTTAACCTTGCTAAGAAGTTGCATCTTCTCAGAGGGGGTGGGGGGGCTATGTCTAATTGGAACCCAAGTGCCAAATGGAACAGTAAAGGTCTTGACCATGAACTTGTTTGGGACTTAAAGGAAATGAGGGTGAATGTAAAATTATGACTCTGGGGTTTGCATGCCTATGGAGAAACCACAGTTATATGGTTATATTTGACCAGAGCCCTAGATAATATCTTGACTGTATGAACAAGAAAAACAAATCCATATCAGTCCTTTATAGCCTAATCTTGTAAGGCTATACAACATCCCATTGTGTTTATCATATTCTTTTATTAGAAAGTGAGTAGATCAAGAACACATGAAAGAACATGAGTAGTAGTTGTGAGTATCATTGGAAACAACTGCAGAAGTTGCTTATCATATTCATGGTTTGTAGATAAGGGGACTGGAATCTCATTTGGGCATTTACTTTTCCTTTATGTTAACCTGACTGGTACTCTGACTCGATAAATGGCCATGAATAACATCTCTGGGATCCATATTTGTAACATGGTTTAGTCCATATTTATAGCAAATTCATATCAATGAATTTTAAACATTATTATTATCATACCATATATTTGTTTTGGTTGAGTGCATTTTATGTACTGAACTCATAGTGTTAAATTGTACCATGTTAATTGTCACATTCCAGGCCATGGATTCCAAGGAAAATGACTATTCGCAAAGAATTCCATGAGAATGTATAAATGTTCTAGGCTTTAAGACACATATAACAATTTAGCTGATCTGGTTATTAAAACAAATCCTTAGAGTGATACACCAATCGAAAGGAATTTATTTCCCCCAATGCAGATTTCTTTGTTAGTTTATTTCAATGGTGTACAATTTTCAGTTAGTTAAAAAAAGGAAAACTAACCTAAGAAAAATCATTCTACAATTTTTTTGAAACAATTCAAGTATTTTCCACTTCATAAGCAGAGCACATTGAAGTAGTAGTTTCTTCTGGCACAAGAACAACCAGGTTATTTCTCCTTACTTCCTGGTATGATCTGCTATTTATTACCGACTATTCAGTATTTAAAATTATAGTTTTGACTTGCTATTAACTACATATGAGTATCTTCATATCTAAAACTTTCAAATTAAGATATTACTAACTCCATTATCCAGCCAGGTAAAATCCCGAGAAAATTACTTTATCAAAAGCTCCAGAAGAAAGATTACTTTAAAAAAATAATGAAAATTTGTTTTTCCTTTAGTGGAAAGATTATACAAACTTTAATGTATTTAAAAATTAATTTGAGGGAACTTCTTAGAATAAGAACAAAAATTCATTGAGAAAATTTTCTCATTTTTCCACGTACCCAGCTGGTACATGGAAGTGTTCAGATTTGAACTCTGGTAGCCTGACTTCAGAATTTGCAGTCTGAAATGTTATGCCATATGCTACTGCTAATAGCAATAGCCATATTATAACAATCAAGTGATGAACATTCATCAGATACTTATAAATGATTCATGTGTATATTGTAAATAATACTATGCAATAATTGTGTTATGTGGGCATTGATGTAAACATTTTATCAGGTTAGTAAGAGACAAGTCAAAGGAAATTATACTGGTCTACATAAATGTGACCATGTTTCTAATTCCTAAACTTTCTATATTGGAATTCTCACACTACATGAATTTCATGATTGGAGTGTTGATACGACTGTGAGTTTCATTACACAATTATTTGAAGAGTTGTTCTGAGAACAATAACATATAAATCAGAGAAACACAAAGAAACAATGCTTGAGAATTTTCTGTCTGCCAAAGATTAGCAGGTAGATTAGAGAATCAAAACATGTTTAGTACGTCTATGTGGGACCTCTATACATTCTATTATGTATTCATTGAGTGACCTTAATGATTACCCATCCAAGAAACCTGGGCTAACGCCAGAGTTAGAAGTGGTTCTTGCCTTTGAAAGGTACGCACTTAAATCCTGATTAGTCAGGTATACATTTAGAGAGTTGATAATTTTTTGCCTTGTTTTAGACTTCAAGTATGCTAACATATGCATCAATATAATCATTTCCAAAAATTCTTTATATTTCAAAGTCTAAAAATGAGTGTAGGGAAATGAAGAAATTAAAAGACAAAAGCAGGCCAGTATTGTTATTAAGTCCTCCTACCTCACATCAGTCCATTTTAGTGAATCCTTCCTCCATTCCATTCCCAGCCAAGAGCTGCTGCAGCTAAAACTGCAGATGGTTCAGGCATGGAACACAGAATGTCCTGGGTTCCAGCTGGCTACAAAAACCTGAGATGAGCTTCTGAGGCACACGCCAGCAAGCTGCTATTCCTCCTTTTCTATATTTCCCATTAAAAAAATGTTCAAAAAGACTAGAAGATTTGCCTGTGTCCATTGGCAGTGACTATAACCCTTTGGAATAAAAAAACTCAAAGTAAAGCTGGAAATGCTAACTTTTCCTTTCTCTTCCTCATGCTGAGCCTCAGTGCTATTTTCTCCCCAGTCCTCTTCATAGGCCTAAGAGTTTTGCTTAGTCTTGGCAATACCAACAGGCTGTGCCTTTCAATGAATATTAGATTTGAGTAGTTCCTTGAAACTTCTGCATATCAAGATGACAAAACTGAATAAAATCAGTCCAGACAGCAGAAGAATTAGGCTCTGAGTAGACTGTCCGGAGAGGAACTGGAAGAAATATATGGTCCAACCTAATCTAAAACTCCCCTACCCACAATAAGCTTAATGTAGTAAGTCAAATTTTATACAAATAATCATAATTTTGAATCTAGACCTCCAGAAACTTCCTAAGGGCATACAATACTAAGAACTGTGAAAAATAGCAATTGCTTACTGGAATCTGGATAAACACAAATTTGCTGTTAGGAAATCATACATAGGAACCACCACAGTTTTCCACTCTAACATTTCTGCAAAATATAATCGCAAGTCTATCACTAGTGGATTAGGGAAGCAAAATCTGAAAAACAAAGAAAAACAAAACAAAAATTGTGCCAGCAACTGCTCCATACTTTTCAGTGCTTTAAGTTGTTTCTGCCAATTCATAAGCATGGTGGAGAACAACAGAGCAGTGTGACTGAAGCTTGAGGAAACCAAGATTGACCAATAATCTTCCTCAGACTGCATTCTGCTTAATGCTTGAATTGGCTCAGTTTTGGTTTTTTTTTCACCAAAAGTATCCATGGTAGTCAGGATTAATAACACTAGAATTATGGAGTTGAGAGGTAGCTTCATTTTCCAAACTCTCACACACTACAGGGATTATGTCTTTAGAACTGTACCTCTAGACACCCTTAGGATTGAGGAGTTCACCAGTTTGTGAGTTAAAGCTGGGATCCTTGGGTTGACTTCAAAATTCCTTATTTATAAGCCTGTCCCTTTGTACAACTGGAAATATAAGTGACCTCACCTCAATCTAATAGCTGTTGTGATAGTTTTTTTTTTGTGATAGTTTTTTAAAAAAATATTCTTTTATGATAAAGCAGTTTTTAAAAAATAAGACTTTAGTTTTTCAGAATAATTTTAGGTTGACAGCAAAATTGAGAGGAAGCTACAGAGATTTCCCAACTATCCCTCTATAGCCACTCCGATTATCAACATCCCCAGCAGAGCGGTATGTTGATACAACTGATGAACATAAATTAACATATCATCATCACCCGAAGTCCATAGTTTACCTTAAGAGTTCATTTTTGGTGTGCTATGTTCTATGGATTCAGACAAAAATAGGATGACATTATTCTATCATTATAGTATTGTACAGAGTATTTCAGTGCCCTAAAAATACTCTGTTTTACCCATGCACCCCTCCCCCCCCATCCCAACCTGTAACAACCACTGAGCTCTTTGTTTTCATAGTTTTGTCTTTTTTAGAATGTCATGTAATCATACAGTATGTAGCCTTTCAGATTGGCTTCTTTCCCCCAGTAATACGCATTTAAGGTTCCTCCATGTCTGTTCATGGCTTCACAGCTCATGTTGGTTTAGGGCTGAATAATAATCCATTATCTGGATACACCACCACTTATTTATTCATTCTGAAAATTTCTTTTGATTGATGCCTTTAGACCATTCACTTTCAAAGTCATTACTGATATAGTTGGATTTAAAGTCGACCATGTTTATTATTATTTTCTACCTATTGCCTTTGTTCCTCTTTTGTCTTTTTTTCTGTCTTCTGAAATTTGAATTTTACATTTTATATGATTCATTTTTCTCTCCTTTCTTAACATATTGGCGTTATATATATATATATATATATATATATATATTACTTTTTTCTAATGGTTATTTTAGAGTTCACATGACATATTTACAACTAATCCAATCTGCTTTCAAATAACACTATAATGATTAAAATGTATTTGATAAAGTATACTAACAAAATAATATCAATCACTTCCTTACAATTCATCTTGTTTCACTGCTGTCATCCAGTTCATTTATATATAGGCATACATTTATATATATGTACATCTATATACATATACATTTATATACATATACATTTATATATGTATATACACACATATATATATATATACACACATGCATATACACATAAACATACATATATGTGTGTATATATATACATATATATATGTATATGTATGTAAACACAGATAATTAAACAAATTGTTTGGTTATTTTGGAAAAAACTCATATCTCTTTGGTCAGTTAAAATTAAGAAATTAAGTTTTTATTTTACCTTCACTTATTCCTTCTTTGATGCTCATTCTTTCCTTATACAGATCTGAGTTTCTAACCTATACATCATTTTTTTCTCTTTAACTTCTTTTTATATTTCCTGCAAAGCAGTTCTACTGGCATCTGATACCCTCAAATTTTTGTTTATCTGAAGATGCCGCTATTTCTCCTTGACTTTTGAGGGGTAATTTAACAAGATATAGAATTCCAGGATGGTCGGACTTTTCTCTTAACACATTATTTCACCCTATTCTTTTCTTGCTTTCCTGGTCTCTGAGAATATGCTGGGTGTAATTCTTAGCTTTGTTACTTTATAGGTAAGGTGCTTTTTTCTCATCTGCTTTCTTTCTAGTTTTTCCTCACCTTTGTTTTTCTGTAGTTTGAAATCACTTCCTTAGGTAATGTCCTTTGACATTGATCCTGCTTGGTGTTCTCAGATCTTTCTGGATCTATGGTTTGATGTCTGACATTAATTTGAGGAAATTCTCAGTCATTACTGTTTCATGTATTTCTTCTGTTACTTTCTCTTTTTCATCTGCTCTTGGTATTCCCATTATGCATATGTTACACCTTTTGTATTTGTTCCACAGTCTTGGATATTCTGTTTTCCCAAATTTGGGTCTGTTTTCCTATTTGGTTTGATGATAATCCTGATATAATCTCTGAGCCAGAGATTCTTTCCTCTAGCTGTGTCTAGTGTACTAATAAACCCATAAAAGCCTTCCTTCATTTCTTCTACAGTTTTTTTTTCTTTTTTGTAACATTTCTTTCTTTCTTTTTCTTATGATTTCCATTTTTATGCTTACTTTGCTTATCTGCCTTGCAAACTGTCTACTTTATCCACTAGAGCCCTTAGTATATTTATCATAGATATTTTAAGTTCCTGGTTGACAATATCAACTTCTCTGCCATGTATGGATCTGTTGCTTGCTCTATGCCTTCAAAAGGTGATTTTGCCACTTGATATGCCTTATAATGTTTTCTTGATAGCTGGACATGATGTATCATGTAAAAGAAACTGCTGTACATAGGCCTTTAGTAGTGTGACAGCAAGGAATGGGGTCTGGGCAAAAATCTATAGTCTTGTTCATTCTCAGTGTGTTAATGTGCCTATACCTGTGAACTATGAACTTCACCAGTGGTTTTTTTAGCATTTTTTTATCTCCCTTCTTAGGCAGGAGAGGATGGATACAATTGGCTGGAGTTGACTATTTCCCTTCTCTCACTTGGAACATTAAAGATGCCTGGAGTTGGTTATTTCCCTTCTCTCAGGTCAGTTAGGGTATGCTGATATCCCAGAAGGCTAGACTTTGGTCAACTAGCTTCTCCTGAGGTCAGGCCTTGTTAATGAAAAAAAGTGTGCTGTGGTTTATTCCAAAATTGCTCCATTGCCCCTCCCCCTTCCATAAGCATGAGGGGATTTTTCTCCTTTATTTTCTTCAACAAACTGGTTGTGTCCCTGAAGTCAACTCTCACAAAATTTTGGAGTCTCCCCTGTGGTTGGGACTCCTTGGTGAGTTTAACTCAGAATTTTCCACACTGAGCTTCCAACAACTCCTCACTACGGTTCAGTTTTTCCTACCCAGACACTGGTTCTCATGGAGGTTTGCACTCCTGGGCCCCATCTCTGGTAAGCTGTGACTCTTTATTTTTGTAAGTCTGTCTCCTAACTCTGGGGGGAAGTGGTTTGCCCTATAGCCTTACTTCTCTTACAGAATCTAGAAGAATTGTTGATGTTTCAGTTTGCTGAGTTCTTTACTTGTTGGATCATGTGGAGGCTTTCACAGTCTTACATGCAGAATTGAAGCCAATAAAGCAGTTACATTTCCATTAATCATTCTACAAAAATATTTTTACACCAGTCACGCTATTGAAAATATTCCTAAACATGTACTCAAATTTTCAAACAGGGCTTTAACTATGAAATTTTCTCAAACGGAGGTTTCTTCTGTATCTGGTGTCCTTTATTGCTTTTCTCAATGTGCACTAAATATATATTAACCCTTGATGGATGGAGTCTGGCCCTTCATAACTTCATCCAGTTGATCAGCTTAAACATTTCAAAAATTATTCTGCTTTTCTAACCTGTTAATTTAACTCCATGCTTTAAATAACCCCATAATTATCTTTCACCTAGATTATTGCAATAATTTCCATATTACTCTGCTTGCATCTACTCTTATTTCATTCTAACCATACCGAAGTCAGATGGTCTTTTAAGAATTAAAATCTAGTCATTTCACTCCCCTTAGAGAAACTATTCCATGGCTTCTCACTTCCATATATATATACACACACACACACACACACACACACACACACACACACACATACATATATATATATGTATGTATATGTATATATATGCAGCTTAGCATGTATACAGGGGTCTGGCCCACACTTGTTTTCCCAGTGGTGTTTCTTGACACCTTTTTCCTCACATCTTCTTAGCCAACAATATGCAAACACTTTCTCTACATTCTAGTACTGGCAACTTTGTAATCATAATCCTTTGTTTACAGACCTGTGTGTCATCTCTCTCTCTCTTTCTCTCTCTCTTTTTGCTTTTCTTGATACATTTCCTATATTACCTAATAAGTGCCTTTATTTTTTGAGACAAGTCTCTTGTATCCCTCCCATGCTCTAGACATTCAGGTCAGAGTGCAGGACCTAGGATTTGCTTCTGGCCATTTACTAAGTGTGGGCCCCTGAATATGTCACATATTCCCACTGGATTTTCTCCATCTTAAATTAAATAAATTGAACCATTTTTATGCTAAATTCATGGGATTGATGTAATGATAAAATGAGATGCCAAAAAAAAAAAAAAAAGTTACCTGAACTCTAATGTACTATACAACTAAGAAACATTAAAAACTGAAGTGACCACTGCTATGTAATATATGTGGTGGTTTCTCTTCCAATTCCTGCTTCAGTCTCTGCTTTATTTCTTTGGAATAGTGTTTAAATAAAGTAGAATAAAGAGCAGTAATTTGCTAATCCTTCCGAGATGACTGCAGCGTATAGCTTCATTACATCAAATGTGTTTACATTTTTAAAATGATTTGCCAGTGGGGACTTTTTGCAAAACAAATCCTAGAGATGCTATATTGGAAATCTGAACAAGATCTGAGCATTTTCCTGGGCCTGTGGTGATTTTCAATGAGATTTATTCTTATGAGGAATAAATTGTGTGCAAGTTAGGAGAAGCAAATTATTATGGAAAGAAATGTTATTTCCCCCCTTCTTTAAAATCATGGCACAGATAAATATTGAATATCAAAGAACCTGCTTTATTTTCCCTTAATTTTCCTTGCTATAAATATTCCTTGGTATATATTCTTAAACTGGTATTAATAAGGAAAAATATATATTTTTAAAAGCAATCCTTACAGCCCTAATGTAATAAGCTATGTTCTTTGGGTAAGTATGGTGTGTCAATGTAGGTTCATCAGTTGTGACAAATGTATCATGTTGTGAGAGATGCTGAAAATGGGAAGCTATGTGTGAGTATGGAACAAAGTATATGTGAAATCTCTGTGCCTTCCACTCAATTTTCTGTGAATCAAAACCTACTCCAAAAAACAAGGTGAATTAAAAAATATTTTTCCAGAATAGTAAGGACAAAAACCAATATCTAAAATATCTAATCAATTTGTAAAGAGATCATATCTTAAAGGAATTAATAGTATGGACCTAAACTTTGATAAAAATGATCAAAACTCAAAGTAGGAATTAGATTACTTGTTGCGACATACAGAAGATTTAAGACTCCAGGAGGTAAAATATCAATTTGCATTGTAACTGATGACAAAATTATCAGGGTATTTTGAGGGAAGGGTGCTTTAAAATACACACTCATTTTTAAAAAAAAATTTTTTTTTCAACGTTTTTATGTATTTTTGGGACAGAGAGAGACAGAGCATGAACGGGGGAGGGGCAGAGAGAGAGGGAGACACAGAATCGGAAACAGGCTCCAGGCTCCGAGCCATCAGCCCAGAGCCTGACGCGGGGCTCGAACTCACGGACCGCGAGATCGTGACCTGGCTGAAGTCGGACGCTTAGCCGACTGCGCCACCCAGGGACCCCCACACTCATTTTTATAACAATGTATAATCTATATATTGATTGATAGCACTTTGTTGATTTTTTTCAACCATCCAGTGAAGTAAGTGGTTTTTTCATCTTTTGTTAGGGATATTTACTAGAGTCAGATATCTAGAAGGTCACAGATACCAAACTCAAATTACAGAGGAGAAGCAAATCAGCATCATTGGAAAGCAATAACTTTGAAATCTGTCATGCTCATTTTTGGATGATAGCTGTATATTTTATTAGTGGCACATTAAAATTAAATATGCTCAAATGCCTATCAAGCTGCAAAAAACATGAGAAGCCAGGAATCTATTTTTAGTTTTCATCCTCTTAATATTCTTATCAACTATTTCTTCTACTGGCAATCATGCAAAGGGAGTGTTTAATGTAGACAAGAATTATTAGTTGACTCTCCCACTGCTGATAGGTCACATAAATGGTTATGTCCACTACTCTGGATTCGATCTTCTCTGTGGTCTGCATTTTGTGGTAAACTGAAAACTTCTTGGAAAAAAGCCTTTTATAAACTAAGTAATTACATAAATAAATAAATAAATAAATAAATAAATAAATAAAATGAATATATTTGATATATCAAAAATTGACCCTAAAATTGGGGATTGTTAGAGAGGGGTGATAATACAAGAGGGGAAACAAGGAGAACAGATAGATGGCTACTGACCTGTCATGGACCAGGGTGGTAGCCAATGACAGTCAGAAATGGTCTTATTCTGTGAATATTTTGAAAATAGTGTCAAGGAGGTTTTGTGATAGATTTATTATTGGCTATGAAAGAAGGCAGGGGAAAAAAGAAGGAAAGAAGGAAAGAAAAGGAAGAAAGGAAGGAAGAGAGGGAGTGAGGCAGAAGAGAGAAAGAAGTAGGTAGACGAGTAAGGAAGGAATTAAAAACATAAAAAGAAAGGAAATGAGAATGGATACAAATATTTTGACTTGAAAAATTGGAAGACTGAAGTCATCACTAATTGAGATCAATTTCAGTTTAGGGCATATTCCTATTAAACATGAAATGGTGCTATTATAGAAAATGCAATGTAATAATAATAAGTTAGAAGGGAAATAAAGAAAATATATAAACTTAGGAATCATTGTTACATATATGGTATTTAAAATCATGAGAATTGAGGAGATCATCAAGGCAGTGAATGGAGTTTGAGGGGAAGAGAAAAACAGAAACAAATTCAAAGAGTAAGACCTAAAGTATTTCAAGGGAAATATTTTCAAGGAAAAAAGCATAATCACAAACAGAGAAGTCTATAGTAAGTAACAGACATGTTTGTTGTTCCTACTAGTGTATGAACTGGGAAGGAGAATTTTGAAGTGAACCCTGTAGGAAAGGAGAAACATATGCCATGCTAACCTCAATGAAGAATGTTGGAATAGCTGTATTAATTTCAGAACAAGTCATTTCTGAGCATGGAAGTTATCAGGGATAAAGAGAAGTATTACATGATGATATAGTGGGCATGTCTCCAAGAAGACAGAAAAATCCATATCATGTATTCAGAGTATCATAATACATGAGGAGGCAAAAACCTATAAAGCTGCGAGGAGAAAAGACAAAACTGTATTATGGCTACAGTCTTCAACACCCCTATTTCAGTAATTGATAGATCCAATAGGCACAGATCAAGAACAAGGCAGGAATGTTACCTCACACCATTCCCCTTCAACACCATATTGGGAAACAGTGCCATCAGAGGAGAGAGAGGGAGAGGAAATGGGAGAAGGGGAGAGACAGAGACAGAGAGAAAGAGAGAAAGACAGAGACAGAGATGACATGATTATCTCTGTAAGAAAATTCCAGGGAATTGATTAAAATTTCCCAGAATTAATATGTCCTTATAGAAAAATTTCAATATCTAAGGCTACTACACCAAACTCATTATTTTTTTTCATACTAGCAAAAGACAATTACAATTTAATGTTAATAACACAATATTATTTAATTATATCAAAATATGCATGGATATAAATTTATAAAATATGTAGAGGATATACATGTGGAAAGCTAAAAACTCTGATGAAAGAAAACAAAGGTCCAAATAATACAGAGCTACTCTTAGTTCAAGAAGTTTAAATAATAGTTCAAGAAAATTTCCTTGTTGGAAGACTCTTAATCATTAAATCTCAATTTTTCTGAAACTGATCTAGAAAGTCAACAAAATCCCAATCAATCACAGCAAGCTAATTTGTAGATATCAGTACACTGATTTTAAAGTTTATAAGACAAAAGATGCAGAGTAGACAAAGCAATACAGATAAAGGGATAAGTTGGAGGACTGACATTACTAGATTTCAAGATTACTATAAATCTGGAGTGATCAAGGCAGCCCACTATTGGAGAAAGAATAGCCACATAGGGTGAATAGATCAGAATTGATATCCCACAGTTAGAACCCTACACATACTGTCAACTCATCTTTGACAAATTAGCAAAGGCAATCAACAGAAAACGGATAGCCTTTTCAAGAAATGGTTCTATAACAAGTGTATATCTGTGTGCAAAAAAAAAAAAAAAAAATGAATCTAGACACCGACCTTACAGCTTTCACGATAATAAATCAAAATGGATTGTAGACTTAAATGTAAAATGCAAGACTACAGTCTTCCTGGGCGCTGCCTGTGGAGGTGGTGGCCATCTCTTACTCAGCATCATGGCCTCCCTATGACCTCTGGTGAAGCCCAACATCATTAAAAAGAGGACGAGGAAGTTCATCTGGCACCAGTCAGACCAATATGTCAAACTTAAGCACAGCTCGTGGAAACCCAGAGCAATTGACAATACTCTGTGCAGAAGTTTCAAGGGCCAGATCTTGATACCCAATGTTGTTACAGGAGCAAGAAGAAAACAAGGCACATTCTGTTCAGTGCCTTCTAGAAGTTCCTAGTCCACAACGTCATGGAGCTTGAAGTGCTGCTGATGTGCAACAAATCTTACTGTGCAAAAGTTGCTCACAATGTCTCCTCCAAGAACCCCAAAGCCACTGTGGAAAGAGCAGCCCAGCTGGCCATCAGGGTCACCAATACCAATGCCAGGCTGTGCAGCAAAGAAAATGTGTAGACATGTATTCATGTCCTATTTGTGTTAATAAAACCATAAAACTATGAAAAAAGCGAAAACTATAAAACTTCCAGAAGATAATAGGAGAAAATCTAGGTGACTTTGGGTTTGGCAATTAGTTTTTAGGTAGAACACTAAAAACACAATCCATGAAAGGAAAAAATAAATTGAAATTCATTAAAAGGAAAAAGTTACTATTTGCAAAAGATGACTATGAGAATGAAACGGCTATCTGAAGACTAGAGAAATACTTTCAAAATAGATGCCTGATAAGATACTTCTATCTAAAATATAAAAGGGGAGGTGCCTGGGTAGCTCAGTGGATTGAGCATCCAACTCTTGGTTTCAGCTCAGGTCATGATCTCACAGTTCATGAATTCAAGCCCCACATTGGGCTCTGTGCTGACAGTGTGGAGACTGATTGGGATTCTCTCTCTCTCTGTCCCTCCCCACTTGCTCAATCTCTCTCAAGATAAATAAACTTAAATAAACTAAGCTTAAATAAACTACACTTAAATAAACTGAACTAAACTAAACTAAACTAAACTAAACTAAACAAAAATATACAAGGGGGCACCTGGGTGGTGTAGTTGGTTAGGTGTCTGACTCTTGAGCTTGGATCAGGTCATGATCTCACAGTTTCTAAGTTAGAGCCTTATTGGGCTCTGCACTGATGGTGCGGAACCTGCTTGGGATTCTGTCTCTCCCTCTCTCTGCCCCTCCCCAGCTTGTGCTCTCTCTCTCAAAATAAAGAAATAAACTTAAAAAGTAAAATAAAATATACAAGGAACTTTTTGTGTTTAACAATAAGAAAACAAAGAACCCAAAATAAAAATCACCAAAAGATCTCCATGGCAGATATGCACATGAAAGTATGCTCACCACCATTTATTGTTAGAGGACTGCAAATTAAAACAAGAATGATATCTACCCTAACTTATGGGAATGACTGAAATATGAAAAATTGACAATACAAAATACTGGCGAGGATGCACAGCAATAACAACTTTTTAATACAAAATAGTGTGTTACTTAGGAAGATAATTTGGCAGTTTCCTACGAAGCTAAACATATTCTTACCAGATTCATATAAATTGAATTGAATTGAAGGGAATGTCCACACAAAGACCTGCACATAAATTTTTACAGCGGCTTTATTTATAATTGCCATAAAAAAAGAAGCAACCAAGATGTTCTTTAGTAGATGAATGGATAAACAATGTGTATCCATAAAATGGAATATTATTTAGTAAAACAAAAAATCCATTACTAAGCTATGAAAAGGACATGGACAAAATGCAAATAAATGGATTGCCGAAAATAATCAAGTCTAAAAAGGCAAGATATTGAACAATTCCAACTGTATTGTTTCCCGAAAAATGCAAATGTATAGAGACAGTAAAAAGATCAGTATTTTCCACATATTTGGGAGGAAAATGCAATAGATAAATAGATAACACACAGGGCAGTAAACCTATTCAGTAAGGACATTACTAGATTCTGTAATAGTAGGTACATGACATTACGCATTTGTCAAAACTTATGGAATTTTATAACACAATGAGGAAACCTTAATGTATGTAAATTTAATGAGATCATTTAAGAGGTTGAAGGATCCAAGAAATATGCAATTTATGGTAAGCGAATCTAACCGTATCACAAATGTATGAAACAATTCACTGAAGGGGATGGGGAAAAGGTGCCACCTAAGCAACTTTGTAAATGAGTGAAGTCAAAAGGAGGCAAAAGTACGTGCATATAATTATGTTCTCTAGTCTGTAAGTTGTTTCCACAGGTTCATGGGTTAACAGTTTTGATACTATTATGCACATCAAAAGAAGACAGGAGAAAAATGAAGAACTTCCAACTTTCCAACTGGAAAAACATGACAGCAAAATGAATAAATAATGTGGAACTTGTTTATAACTCAAAGTATAAAATAAATATCATTAGGCCCATACTTATATAATAAATGATTGAATAAAGTAGTAAATGTGAAAGAAAGATAATTTTCTTCCCAAAAGAAGAATGTTAAATAAATTATGTGGATGTTTTACCCTAAAAGAGGGAGAACATAACTCTCCATTCCTTAAATGTGAGCTGCACATAGAGACTTCCTTCCAGAGATGACAGTATGTATGGGAGTAGGAAAGAGAAACGTGACAGTGGAGATACCTGACAAACACAACATCCGCCTAGAGATAAAGTTCAACATCAACAGCCATAAATCATGGATCACATCAATAGAATATACCCTTGATACAATATGATAAAAATGGAACTTCACCCCTATGGTCTTCCTACCAAAACTACATAACCCTAGCCTAATCTTGAAAAAAAAAATCAGACATATTCTAATAGCAGAGCATCCTACAATATATCATACTTTTACTCTTAAATTGTCATAGTCATCCTAAACAAGAAAATCTAATAAACTGTCACAATAGAGGTCTAAGGAGACATGACAAAAAAATCCAATGGGGTAATTTGGATAGAAAACTGGAAAAACAACAAAAAAGAACATTAGGTATAAAACTAAGGAAATCTAGGGGTGCCTGGATGGCTCATTCAGTTAGCGCCAGACTTCAGCTCAGGTCATGATCTCATGGTTTGTGGGTTCAAGCCCCACCTCGGGCTCTGATTTGACAGCTCAGAGCCTAGAGCCTGCTTTGGATTCTGTGTCTCCTTCTCTCTCTGCCCCTCCCCTGCTCACACTCTGTCTCTCTCTCTCAAAAATAAATAAACATTAAAAAAATTTTAAACAAAGGAAATCTAAATAGATTATGGTCTCTAGTTAATGATAATATAATAGAAATAAATATACCATATCATATAAATGCATGGCGCTAATAACAGGAGAAACTGTGTGTGTCAGAATGGATATATAACCCTACTATCTTCTCAATTTTTACAAGATCAAAAATTATTCTAAAAAGTAAAGTATATTAATTTTAAAAAGTTACCGGGAAACAAAGTGAAAATGTATGCACACTTTAGTATGCCCTTCAAACTACTAATATGACATATAGACTTGATAAACTATTCATACCACAGCTTTCCATGAGAGAACAAAATTTCTGCTAAATTTCTTTAATATTGTGCTCCCTCCTTGCTATCAACATATATTGAGATAATCCCTCTGATTATCTAGCCTCATATTTCCATACAATTAATTTTCTCTTGTTATTTTCTATGTGAAAAAAAAAACCATATATGTGAATACTATAATTGCGCTATTCTTGGCATTTCAGGAATGGCTGTGTTTTTCTTAAGTCATATTCTTAAGTCTGAGTTGTTTATTCCCCAAATATTCAATATCTCTGGTGATGTCATGTCATACACAAAAAGTCTGTGAAAGCTACAAACAAAACTCTGATAGGACCATATTTTCACAGTGTGAAAGTCAGAGTTTAATATATTGTCCTTACAGAACATGTAATATAGTCATTGGTTTGGAATACTGCTTAGGGGAAAACTCTTCAATTGCTCTAAAACTGGAACTTGGCTAAAGTGGTAATTTTCAATTATGTTAGCATTAAGATGCTGATTTTGATGCATTTCCTTATTTGACTATGTAGCTGTTGTAATTGTGAAAATAAATGAATTGCTTTATTACTAACAAATAAATAACTTGGTAATAATTTCTCTTCTCTGCAAGCATATAATGCAGTGCCATAGCACATGCCTGTAAATCAGAATATACAAGGGTAAGACAGAACATTAAACTCATTATAAATATAAGGTAGTTTCACAGTTTCAGATAGCATGTTAACTAATTAAGTATGTTGCAGAAGATTAATTCGAATAGCCTAGGATTTACCATATATACACTAGGCAATCTGTATCTGCAAAGCTTAGGCAGAGTTTAGCATAAACATAAAGCTAAACACAGAGTATTAGAAGGTGAATAATTAATTTACAGTGACTTAGGGTTGTCCTCTAATGCACTTTATGATTATGTATTGACATATGATTACTTCAGTATTTTCACGAAGAAATAAATGCTCCTACAAATCTGTCACCTTTAGCTTCTTCTTGAGTGCAGTTGTTATTATGGATATTCAATCATTGTTTCCATTTCACAAAGTTTTCTTTTTGACATTCATCTATCATGGGCAACTGCATCATTCTTAACAGTAAGCAGGGATTCTCTGATGTAATAGATATTAATATGTAGTAGATATTATGTAATATCTAATGTTATGTAATGAAGTGTAATAGATACTTTTTTGTGGAATTTTTAATAAATTATATAAATTTATAAATTTTAGATATTTCAAAATAAATTTAGATCCTGTTAGACTGAATAGTTTGGAGCAAACAAATTGCCAAATAAACTAGAAAACCGGAAAAAAATATCAGTTTGAAGGCATTGTAGACATAATATGATGGTGAATACCCAGTTAAAATGTAAAAAACTCATTATTCAAAAAGGAAATCATAATGGAATTGATTAAGTACTTTGTGCTGAATGATAACAAAAATGTCTAAAGTAAAACTTGTCTCACTTAAAGCATTAAGTACAGAAGATAGTCCAACACGCATGCACACACACACACACACACACACACACACACACACACATACACACACACACACTAGCAAAGGAGCAAGATAGAAAATTAATGGTTGAAGAATATAACCCAAGAAATTATATAAAATGCAGCAAAATAAATAAAAAGAAGACATACAATGAAAATAATAAAGATAAGGCTAGTAATTAATGAAATTAAAAACATGCAATATAGAAGATCAATAAAGGCAAATATTGATTATTTGACTAATCCAACTGACTAATATGCAAGAGTAATGAATAATATAAAGGAGAAAAAACACAAATACCCAATAATAACCAATAAGGGACCAAATAACCAATGAAGGACAGAAATGTTATTATTAAAAATCCTGAAAGTTTATCATGGTGATATTAAAATGCAAACACGGTATTATAAGTAATTTTACATGAATAAATTTGAAAACTTAGGTCAAGTGGACAAATTCCTAAGAAAACAGAACTTAAAAATATGGACAGATTAAAATACTATAAAATATAAATATTCCTCTAACTGTAAAATCATCTCATAAAGAAAATTCTAGAAAGATGATTTCACTTGAAAAATATACCAAATAATTACATGACATCATGTCAATCTCTAGTGTGTATTATATTAATAAATTAGGAGACACAATTATATTCCTATTTCTCAGCAACAAACCCACTCAAGGGAGAGAAAGAGAAACAGACAGAGAGCTATGTTATAGAGCTAAAAGAAATAATATAAATGAAGCACTCTTGAACAATATTACAGCATTTAGAAATGGAAGGAAGACACTGTGTTCAAGGATTATACGACTCAAAGTAATAAATATACCAGTTTTATCCAAGATAAGTAATACAAATATAAGTAATTACAAAAAAGTAATACACATATATATGTGTATATATATATATACACATATATATGTGTATATATGTGTATATATATACACATATATATACACATATATATGTGTATATATGTGTATATATATACATATATACATGTGTGTATATATATATATATAATGCAATCTTAATAAACTTCTCAATTTGTGGTGTGTGAGGGAGCAAAAATTCAAAGTAACAACAACAACAACAGCAACAACAACAAGCAGGCTAAAAATAGCCAAAAGCACTTGAAAATGATTAAGCTTTGGTCTGCAGAAAAAAAAAATATATATATATATATATTTTATATCAGGTCATGATCTCACTGTTCATGAGATCGAGCCCCCCTGTCAGGCTCTGTGCTGACAGTGTGGAGCTTGCTTGTGATATTCTCTCTTTCTCTCTCTCTCTCTCTCTCTCTCTCTCTCTCTCTCTCTCTCCTTCTCTCTCTTCCCTCCCCTGCTTGTGTTCTCTCTCAAAATAAATAAATATCATATCTATCTGACTATTGTCAGTGTTTATTTCCTTCTCATGTTTTTTGACATGGCTCTTTCCATCTTCAAGCCAGCAATGATATATAGAGTTCTTCCCATACTTATAGTTTCTCTGATTTTTCCTTTTCTTTCCTCTTCTGCTTTAAAAACTAATATGATTCCATAACATCTGGATAATCTAGGATACCCTCCCTTTTCAAAGGTCAGTTGATCAGAAATGTTAATTATATCTTCAATGTCCCATTTGTCATGTAATGGAACATACTTATGGCATAACAGGGATCAAAGATCATGGGTGCTGAAATTCTGCCAATTGAAGAGTTAAACTTCAGACATTATATTATCCAAAAATAATCTAGTAGACAACTGTAATATATTTGGCTCTCTGGTATTTTAACTCTTTCCTATATTTAATGAATTTCCTCTCTAAATGAATATTAACTTTCAAAACTTTTGGAAAATTACTTCTCTTATAGCAAAAGTGTCAGACGAGGACTTAGCATGCACCAACTAGATGCATGTGCCTTGGAAGGTATTGGTACAAGGAAGCAGGGACTACTGAAACTCATCCCTATTGGGTGTGATTCTGTGAACTACCCAATGTCATTTAAATAAATATCTTTCTCTGTTGAATTCAGCCAACAACTTTGGGAAAACAATTTCTTATGGGTGTTTCATGTTTCTGAGCGTCTTGATTTAGAGCTATTTCCTTTTGGAGAACTAGTGTTTATTTATATTTTAATGTTTATATCTGATTTATTCAATACTTTTTAAAACCATCTGGGATTTATTTTAGCTTATAGTATATCATTCTAATTTTGTCTCTCCTTTATTTTTCATTTCCAAAATACATAATTATTCTAAAATAATTGAAGATTATTTTTCTTCAATTTTCTCTCATTTAAAGTTCTCATTTAAAAATGGTAAATCCAATTAAAAAAAAACAACTTTAATATACCTAAAGATAATCTTTTAAAATATTCTGTGTGGCTTCCTCTGGATTTGCTTAGCTATTCACTCTGTTGTCTTTAGACATGAATATAGGAATTATAATAAAACCATAAAATGAATTTGGAATATTTCCACCACACTTAAATCTTTGGAAAAATATAAATAGCTTAGTTGCCTTCTGGTGTTAAGATAGCAGAGAAAAATATATATTTCCCTTCCCTTTCTCAAGAAAATTACCCTTAAACAACAAAAAGAAAATGCAACATTTTTGCAAACTCTGCAACTCATCATAAATTCAAGCAAGAAATTCAAAGCTGAACTAGATCTCAAAGACAAGAGAAATGAGAAAGAGTACTCAATAAAGAAGAGACTCTTAGGTAATCCAGAAATTAATGTTATATTGGGAGCAGCAAAAGAAAGAATATCCTGAGTAATAGGGTTTGAAAATAAACTAGTACATCTTTTTAAAAAAAATTTTTTAATGTTTATTTTGAGAGAGAGAGAGAGAGAGAGCGCAAGTGGTGGAGTGGGCAGAGAGAGAGGGAGACACAGAATCTGAAGCCGGCTCCAGGCTGTGAGCTGTGAGCTGTCAGCCCAGAGCCCCACGTGGGGCTCAAACTCATGGACTGTGAGACCATGACCTGAGCTGAAGTAGGACACTCAACCGACTGAGCCACCCAGGTTCCTGGAAACTAGTATATATTAATTGCAAATAGATGAAAATTATCAAAGACTTAAAAATGATTGGAGACAGGGATTAATGTCTTTCTGTACTGTCACAATTGTAATAGATCTGTTCAAATTTACTAAATCTACTTGAGTCAGTCTTATAATCAACCCATTTATCTAAATTAATCTGTTAAAATCATGTTATTATAATTTTTATGCCTTTTATTTAATTATTTTGAAAGGGAAAGCATGCTTAGATTCTATGATCCAAATTCTGCAAGCAAAATATATTTTTTTTTTCTGGTACTTCAGAATACCTTTCTTCTTTGTTATACTTACAAAGTCTATTTATATAACGTACATTTATAAAATATTTAATCCAATTTCCCCTATCAACTTTCCACCATTTGCAATGAAAAAAATTGCTAAACTCCACTTTCCCTACCCATCCCACTTCTAATTCCTGCTTACTATTATATTGTAGATAGTGGAATCAGAAATAAAGGAGGTCCAAAGTGTACCATGAAGACATGTAAATAATTTGAAATACAACTAAGAAATTTAAAGATAAAATTAAAATATTTTTCAGTAAGAAAAAGAGTCTGGAATCTACAACAGAAAATATACCTCATATTAAAGTGCAATGGAATAGTATGACTGATATTGAGACATTGCATAGGTAAACTGTAGCATATACAAGTAACAAACAATTATGAGCATCTTACTCAGAATTTGTGTTTACTTATAAAGTAGAAAAAAATCACGCTGGCAGAATAATTTTCTACAGCATTATTCTGTTTTACTATGATTCTATTCTTAATACCTAGAAAAGGGCCAGTGACACATTAATAACTCCATAAATATTTGTTAGATTAACAAATGAGTAAATTAATTAAGGAAGACTAGAAAAGAGGAACAGTATCTTCTAGGTCTTAAAAAATGGAAAGCTGACTCTTGGCATTTATATGAAGGATATACTGAATTTTAAAGAAAATAAATGAATGAATATATTGCCCATATAATAATTCATGGAATAGAGTTTCCATAAGAAATTTTTAAAGGAAACATTGAGAATCAATTTTAGTTAATCAAGTGATCAATGGATAACCTGAAACAGGAGTGTACACAGAAAGTATTGAATTTTTCTAAATATAGGGTTATAAATTAAAATTATACATTTATAATAGTCTAATTATAATTAGACACATTACTGCTTGATGTTCTAGAAGGAACACATAAACTTGAGAAAATAGAATGAATTAATACTTTTAAAATAATGTAAATAATAAAATATGGGACAGGGAAAGAAAATATGAAATATGGTGTATATAACATAATGATTTTTCCCAACTTTTATTGTCAGATGGAGAGGGAGTTCTAATGTTATTTATTTTATTTTATTTTATTTTATTTTATTTTATTTTATTTTATTTTATTTTATTTATTTTTACTTTACTTTATTTTACTTTATTTTATTTTATTTTATTTTATTTTATTTTACATTTTTATTTATTTTTGAGAGACAGAGAGAGACAGAGCACAAGTTGGGGAGGGGCAGGGAGAGAAAGAGACACAGACTCAGAAGCAGGCTCCAGGCTCTGAGCTGTCAGCACAGAGCCTGATGCTGGGCTTGAACTCACAAACTGTGAGATCATGACCTGAGCCAAAGTTGGACATTAACTGACTGAGCCACACAGGTGCCCTTAATGTTATTTAAAGATAATAATTATAATAATAGTAGCCTAATATATTTAAAAATATATATAAAAATAGATAATAAAATATCAAGGAAATATATTATTTTTAAAAGAGATCAAATTAAATAAAATAGTATAATATCTTCTGGAGCATTGTGTACCACATGTGATAAATGTTATTTGGCTATAATTACTTTTATTATTTTATTTTAACCATATGCTATAAAAGAGCTAAAGTCCACTGCCATGCCTGCAAAATGGCATCTCCTCATCTCTTTCAGATTTTATCTCATTTCTGAAGGTAATATCTGCAGTTCCTGAATATGTCTTACAATTGTTTATGCATTTATGTGTCTATAAAAATAGGTCACATTTCTATATGTCTTATTTTTAATGTCACCATGTATGTATTCTTGTCAAGCTAAATATTGCATTTCCATAACATAATTATACTCTTATTGATATATGTAGACTTAATGAAATACATTTAGTTGCTGAGCTAAAACAGAAAAGGTAGGACTCTTTTTAAGTACTGAAATCAAAGAGGGAACTGAGATCCAGCGCTGTTTGCTGACAAACTAAAGCCTCAGGGATCAAACATCTAGGACAATTATATAGAGCCTTAACCAATAGTGGCAGATCTTCGAATGCCTCAGAGGAAAGCTGACATTGCCCTGGGCTGTATAAGGCAGTGAGCTAGAAGTGAGAGCTTGCCAAACGTTGTGCCTGCTCCCCTCAGTGAAAGGGCAATAGAGGAACAGAAAAATGTGCCCACAAACTCAGACAAGCAAAAAAATGCTTCTCTTTGTCCACGCTTCCCATCAGTAACAAAAATACAAAAACCAGGACACATTTCTAAAGAATCTGAGAATATGCTACACCGTGGCTTTACTTGCCTGAAATGTAAACAGCAGTCCTGATGGAAAACTTGCAGAATCAACAGGAGCAACGCTCTACATGGTTGCCGTACATGATACACAGAGCCTACCCATGGGACTGGGTGCAAGTGGGGGTTCCCAGGGAGTGGGGACAGGAATGAAGTACTCACTGAGGATACATCTGTAGTAAAAACTTACAAACATTCAAATAGGAAAAAGAGATAACACTAAAGGAGGTTCAAGACATGCATAAAATAGAATTAAGATCACCAAAAATTTGAGAAAAATAGCACAATCTTAAAGTATGATTTAAATAATTTGAGAGGTAAAAATGAATTAAATAAACTGAAAGAATATATGGAAGCTTAAAAAATTAGTGGTCATAAATAAAAATTGTGAAACAGAATTTAGAGGAAAAGTAGAATATTTGATATTGAAACTCATTTGGGGTTAAGAATAGTAAAATAGCAGATCTATCTTAGAAAATAAATCAGAGCCATCTCCCACATAGAGATAAGAAAATATGTAAAAAGTTAAAATAAAGTATTAAAAGGAAACTTAAGAACTATATGCTAGAATGAGAATATTCAAATTCCATGTAATATTGAAATAGTTGAAGGAGCTTAAAGAGAAAAATCACTGGAGAGAAATGAGTAAAATATGAAAAGTCTCAGAAATTTCCAAAATTTATGAAAGATGTATTGATTGCATTAAAAATAACATACTTAGGTTTTAAAAATAATGAAAATAAATGCATACCTTCGCATCATACTGAAACTGTAGAATAAAAAATAAAGTCTGGAAGTATAGAGGGAAAAATAAATCACAAAATGTAAGCAGAGAGAAAAGAAATTACTTAACTAAGCCAAATCAGACAAAACCAAAAATATCATGCTGATGGCAGATTCATCTTCTGCAAGTATAGAGACAAGAAGATATAATAATATTGTCAAGCTGCCGAGATAAAATAATTGTAAGCCTAAAATTTTTAACCCAAGCTATCGACAGAAGTACAAAATAAATCTGTTATGATATATACTCTAAAGTTGCAATATGTTTTCTGTTTTAATCTAAAAACTAGCAAAGAGATTAATCTTTCTTTGCCTTATATACAGTTGATGGAATATGATGAACTTTTCATTTCACTGTGGTCAGAAAATATAGGCACTACTAATTCTGCTGTAAAATATCGTCAATATCTATTTTGAGGGTGTTTATGAGAAAATGTAATTTTCCATGAGTTCTTAAAAATAAATATAGTATATTTAATACATTTTATATACATACAAACTCACACACACATATATAATACCAATGCAACATGACATACTATTAACATTAATTACTTTCTTATTTTGTATGGATGGTATTACCCATGACAATTTCAGAGAAGTGGGTTACTTGTATAAATACATCTGTTTATCTGCTTTAATCTTTCTGCATTTAGGATTCAATGTTGCTTTAGATATGAATATTCATAAACATTATTTTTTGCTGTTAATTATATGATCATCTTCAGTTTAACTTTTACATCTATTAAATATGAAATGCACATCAACTTTTATAAATGTTAAATGATTGTAGAAGTTTTATTATAATGATAAAGTGTTTCCACTTGGTCTGCTTCTTTTGAAAACCCCAATTTCCCTTAGAAGAAACTACTTTCAAATCATAAACTGCTTTTTTATTGGTAATTAGTTCCTATTTCAAAACAGCTTATTTATACCATTACTTATTATTATTTCTCCCCCGCCCATACATTATCCATTGAATTTTAGCACGGCAGTTGGATATTCAGGTTTCAAGTACCACCCTTCCAGCCATACATGCAATTTCTCTTCCAACACTTCTTTTTTAGCAAATGTTTGTTTATTAAATATTTAGTGTTTATAAAATAATTACTATGTAAATATTATTAATAAATAAATGAACTGTTTACGTTTTTTTAACATTTTATTTTGAAGTAATCTTTATACCCAACCTAGGGCTTAAAAATCACAAACTCAAGATCGAGAGTCTACCAATTTAGCAGCCAGGCACCCTTATTTTCTTTTTCATATTTTTTGATTTATGTTTTTCAGGTATATTTTTCTAGAATTCAAAGTTGACTCATTTCTTATCTGATTGCTTTTATATGCAGCTATAAACTAATCCACCCCTAAACTCTTCAACAGAATTGTCGATTTCTAGGAGTCAGATTTTTGTCTGTTTTATTTTGAATGAGGTACTATAAACCTGATTGGAACCTCGGGGGACTTGGACTTGGACGGGTTTGTTCAGGAAAGGGATTTCCTGAAATAAAATAGGCTTTGCTATTTTACTGGGGAAACCTTTAAATGCAGGAATGCGAAGTTCTTTAGTCAGGATGGGAAAGGAGTAGTTGCTTGACTATGTGTGTGGAGAGGCTATGGAGGTTCAGACTTAACACTGCTTTCACATTCTAGGTCTCTTCATTTTTTTTTAATGTTTATTTTATTTTGAGAGAGAGACAGAGCCAGAGACAGAGAGTAGGGAAGGGACAGAGAGAGAGGGAGACAGAAGATCTGAAGCAGTCTGTGTGTTGACAGCAGACAGCCAGATGTGGGGCTTGAACCCATGAATGTGAGATCATGGCCTGAGCTGAAGTCAGATGTTGAATGCACTGAGTCACCCAGGCACCCAAGGTCCCTTCAATTCTTGAGCTATTAGTTTCTTGCTTCTTGCGTTACCATTCAGACTGTTTTCTCCGATTTCTCTGGATTTCTAAGATAAATATAATTATTTAATTTATTTCTTTTCCACTTTAAAAATATTTATCTTGTATTGAAACTTTCTTTCTTTCTTTCTTTCTTTCTTTCTTTCTTTCTTTCTTTCTTTCTTTCTTTCTTTCTTTCTTTCTTTCTTTCTTTCTTTCTTTCTTTCTTTCTTTTTTGGTGGGGGTGGGGGTGCTCCTTGTAGGTTCTTGCCTTTTCTAATCCCTTTAGTGTGAAAAATTTATTGCAGTATTGGGATGCACCTGAGTATATTCAGCCGAAGATAATTAAGCAGAACAAAACAGTGCTTAGCCATAGAAAATTACCTTCTTATTTATTTACCTTAATTCTATCTTGATACATCAAGCTTTGTGTCCCCACTATCTTTTTCCAATTTGCCTGACTTTGTTTTGTCTACAAATAATATAATTGAATTTTGTTCTTTCATTTAATTTGCTATTTTCCATGTCTTAATAAAAGGGTTTAATCCCTTATATTCATTTTCATAATTAGTACCCATCAGATTGTCAACTTTTCTGTATATTTTTTATCCTAATTTGTTATTTCCTTATTTTATTTGCGTTACTTTTATTTATTTTTTCAATATATGAAATTTATTGTCAAATTGGTTTCCATACAACACCCAGTGCTCATCCCAAAAGGTGCCCTCCTCAATACCCATCACCCACCCTCCCCTCTCTCCCACCCCCCATCAACCCTCAGTTTGTTCTCAGTTTTTAACAGTCTCCTATGCTTTGGCTCTCTCCCACTCTAACCTCTTTTTTTTTTTTTTTTTTTCCTTCCCCTCCCCCATGGGTTTCTGTTAAGTTTCTCAGGATCCACATAAGAGTGAAACCATATGGTATCTGTCTTTCTCTGTATGGCTTATTTCACTTAGCATCACACTCTCCAGTTCCATCCACATTGCTACAAAGGGCCAAATTTCATTCTTTGTCATTGCCACATAGTACTCCATTGTGTATATAAACCACAATTTCTTTATCCATTCATCAGTTGATGGACATTTAGGCTCTTTCCATAATTTGGCTATTGTTGAGAGTGCTGCTGTAAACATTGGGGTACAAGTGCCCCTATGCATCAGTACTCCTGTATCCCTTGGGTAAATTCCTAGCAGTGCTATTGCTGGGTCATAGGGTAGATCTATTTTTAATTTTCTGAGGAGCCTCCACACTGCTTTCCAGAGCGGCTGCACCAGTTTGCATTCCCACCAACAGTCATTTGCGTTACTTTTAAATGTGAACTATGTTTCTTATAATTACCTTCTTGCTTTACAATGATATATAAGGTAGATATTGTTGTGGCTGGAAATGGCGATGCCATGGTACACACCACTTGCAGTGACGAAAGTGCCAGTCGCTGTGCATCCTTGCTAATAGTATATACTGGCAAGCCTTTAAGGCATTCTAATATGTGTGTAGTGGTATCTCATAGTTGGTTTAATTTTAAATTCCCAAATTCCCAAAAAATTTGCCCATTTTTTAAGTGAGTATTTTGTTTTCTTATTATTAAGTCTTTGGAGTTGTTTATATATTCTGGATGAGCTTCTTTTTTCAGACATGTGACTGCAAATATTTTTTCCCAATTTTGGCTTTTACTTTTTGCTTTTCTCATATTATCTTTTGAAGAGAACTTTCAATTTGATAAAATCAGCCCCTGCTACTGCTGCTACTGCTGTTACTGCTGCTTTTTTTTATTTTTTATTTTTTTTTATTTTTTTGTGGGTCATGCTTTTAGTGTCATATTTAAAAACCATTGCCTAACTCAAGGTTAGAAAGATATTTTTCCCTTAGGCTCTCTTCCAGAAATCTAATAGTTTTAGATTTTATGTTTAGGTATATAATCCTTTTTTTTTTTTTTTTTTTTTTTTTTTAAAGAGAGCAAGCACCTGTACTTGTGTTCATGTGCGCATGAGCAAGGGAGGTGCAGAGGAACAGGGAGGGAGAGAAACTTAAGCAGTCTCCATGCTCAGCACTGGAGTGGCGGGTCTGACATGGGAATGATCTGGAGACTGTGAGATCATGACCAGAGCCAAAATCAAGAGTCCTACGTTCAAACAACTGAGCCATCCAGGCGCCGCTATGATCCATTTTAAGTGTTATATGTAATACAAGGTATAGACTTCAATTCATATTTTTGTATATGAATATCCAATTGGTTTAGCACCATTTGTTGATAACACAACTTTTTCTCTATCAATTGACCACATTTGTTTGGTTCTTTTTCGGACTTCCAGTTCTGCTCCATGAAATATTTGTCTATCTTTATGCTAATATCACAGTCATGTTCTCTGCAACCTTAAAATGGGATTTTATTTAAATTTTTTAAATGTTTTATTATTTATTTTTGAGAAAGAGAGAGAGAGAGAGAGAGAGAGCAGGGGAGGGGCAGAGAGAGAGGGAGACACAGAATCCAAAGCAGGCTCCAGGCTCTGAGCTGTCAGCACAGAGCCCAACATGGGGCTAACTCACATACTGTGAGATCATGACCTGAGCCGAAGTTGGATGCTTAACGGACTGAGCCCCCCAGATGCCCCAAAATGGGATTTTAAAATAAAGTTCCCATTTTTTTTATATTGTATACCTTAAATATGTTACTTGTTTAGTCAAACTAGAATTTGTTTATTCTCTTTTATTATAAATTACTTTCCTAATAAAGCATCTAAATTATCATGGTTTGACACATTTCTATCTAAAATATATTACAAATGTTATTGTCTTTGCCAAATGTGGCTATAGCTACATTCCCCTACATAATTCTACATACTTTTGTTTTATTTAACTTTCCTTGAGAAACAAGTATGAGGTTTTTCCTATAATACCCACTGACCTTGGCTAATTTATCGGCTTGGCAGTTTTTGTTTATATCAACTTTTGTTACTATCATTATTATATCCTCAATCATGTTACATGACGCTTTTAAAATTATTATTTGTACAATTCCTTGAATTGAGCGAGTATATAATGCATCATATACATATTTTTCTCTTTACAAAGAATGATGTTTAAAACCATAAATTTCACTCTAAGAAGAGTTTTAGCATCATCAAGAACATTCTAAAATAAGGCCAAATAGGGACATGGTTTACTCGCCAATTATGAAGAAACTGGGCAAGTGTCTATTTTGTTTCACTTTGTCCTAACCTCCATCTTCTATGCCAAATGTGGCTCTCTGCCAGGCGTTTTGATGGGCTTTTACATGAAGTCCCACCAATGAGGAATTCAATATATTAGGGAATGTTGAATTACTTTGATCGATTTTGGCCTATGTTCTCTGTGGATTCAGCCTTTTGGGTCCCTTGAAAATGGGTCTCTTTAATAATTTTTCTTTTCGGTTCCATGGTCCCATTAGGCCCTAGCTTTTTCTCCTTGAATTAAGGGAGTGATGTTCAAGTTTAAATGAAGGATACTTGATTCTTTCCCCCACCTTTTTTAAATGTTTATTTATTATTCTTTGAGAGACAGAGGCAGAGACAGAGCATGAGCCAGGGAGGGGCAGAGAGAGAGAAGGAAGACACAGAATCCGAAGCAGGCTCCAGGCTCCGAGCTGTTAGCACAGAGCCTGAAGCAGGGCTTGAACCTTGAGCCATGAGATCATGACCTGAGCTAGAGTTGGACGCCAAACTGACTGAGCCACCCAGGTGCTGCGATTCATTCCCTTTTTATATAACACAGAAGTTTTGTGTAACACTGTGTATATAACACTGAAGAGATTTTGAAAGAATCCACAATGGCTCTGCATATACTTTCCAAACTAGTTATTTGTGAATGGTATATGGATGTCCCTCTTCTCTATATCATAGCATTAGCATAGGATTTTCCCTTGCTTTATGTATCATCTGGTCATTTTAAAACATCTTTTAAAAGTAAAGAATAAAAATGTGTTTGCAACTGTCAACTCCTAATTTTAATTACCCTTGTTTTATAAAAATCATGAACCCCAGGGGAGGCTAGCTTTTCATTCCATTAAACCTTTAAGAGATATTTCTTAATTATATTTGACCATGTACTATTTTTTGTGAAACAATGATTTGTAAGATTCTAAGAATAATTCTTTATAAATTTTATCTCAATTAAAGAAGTGGCAATACTTAGGCTTTCTCTTGAAAATCTGATATATCATCCCATTTGTTTACATTCTCTTCTGTGTCTCAGTTAGGTTTTTAGCTTATATAATATAGGACATTCATTCTTCATGTTAACATTATTCCTAGACCAATACTTTATTGTGTTTTTATTGTAAATTATATTTCCTCTTATATTACATATTTCCAACCAATCATTCATTTTTTTTAACATATAACTCTACAAAATCTAGGACTTAAGAGAAAAAATACAACTACATTTAAAAAATAATCAAGGAAGACTTATATTGTTTCCCCTAGTGCTGTTTTAGCATGGTATCATTGCCACTGAACATTTTTGTCACTAATCAAACTATACAGCTATCCTCAGAAACTTCTAACAATGCCAAAAAGTATAACTGTTCAAAAATGTTTTATATCTATCTAGTGTAAATGTTATTTTAAAAGGTATGATATCTTCTGGGGCGCCTGGGTGGCTCAGTCGGTTAAGCGTCTGACTTCGGCTCAGATCATGATCTCACGGTTTATGAGTTTGAGCCCCGCATCGGGTTCTGTGCTGTCAATTCAGAGCCTTGAGCCTGCTTCAGATTCTGTGTCTCCCTCTCTCTCTGTCTCTCCCCTACTCACGCTCTTTCCCTCTGTCTCTCAAAAAATGAATGTTAAAACATTTAAAAAAGGTATGATATATTCTAAACAAGAGAATATTAATTGTTCATACTTAAATTTCATAATATTTAAACAAACCTTGCATCCTTTTATTTATGCTTCAGGGTAGGCATAAAAATGTCCCTTTAAGTAGTGATCTAGAATCTTAAGTTACATCGAGTACTTATGAAAAAATATTATTTTGGCATAAGAGAAAATATAGAGCATTCCACATAGTGTCAATAGGTGATCAAACAGAATATAGGTAGATACATTAAAAATATAGAAAAGATTAACTATTATTACTAATATATAAATATTAATTCTAATAAGTAGGATAGAACATATTTTAGTGAAAATAGTGAAAAAATTGCAACTAACAGAAATCCTCACACAGAACATATCCATGTTTCTTACTATTTGTAAATTAGTTACTAAGGAAATGCATACGTGTTTAAATAAGTTATTGAACTAAATGACAAGGCTTGAAATCATTCAAGTTCTCCTTGAAGAATTATGATGGAAAAGAAATAGTGACAAATAAAATAATTGAAATAAAACAAGAAATGAGGAAGCAATGGTAAATAGTACTATATAAGCTTGGGAAAGGGACTAAAGCATTCTAGGTACAGGGAGGATGAGACTTCACATGAGACTTCAACATTAGTTTCATTTTTTTAAATAATGTTTAGTTATTTTGAGAAACAGCAAGAGAATGAGGAGGGGGCGGGCGCAGGGAGACAGTACATAGTCCAATGTGCAGGCTTGAACCGGGACTGAGAACTCAGATGCTCTATTACATTGTGGATTGACAGAACTGGATATGGAAGAGTAGCCACAGTAATTACAGTAAGATAAAGGTTTAATTGTGGCAAATGATAAAGTAAAGCAATTTAGTTTCAGAAAAGAGAAAGGCAACAAAACAAACATTACAAACCTTTTAAAGTAGGGGTATGTTTTAGGGAATCTTACATGTGAAGTGATGGTGTTTCTATTTTATTTTAAAAGCCAGTGATTCTTGAGGCTCCTGGGTGGCTCAGTCGGTTAAGCCTCTGACTTCGGGTCAGATCATGATCTCACAGTTTGTGGATCTGAGCTCCGTGTTGGGCCCTGTGCTGATGGCTCAGGGCCTGGAGCCTGCTTTGGATTCTATGTCTCCCTCTCTCTCTGCCCCTCCCATGCTCATTCTCTCTCTCTCTCTCTCTCTCTCTCTCTCTCTCTCAAAAAATAAACATTAAAAAAAATTTAAAAGCCAGTGATTCTTTATTATTTTTAATCAAAATATATTTACTTTTTTCAGGAATAGATTTTAGCGATTCACCACTTTCATATAACACCCAGTGCTCATCTCAACCAGTGTCCTCCTTAATGCCCCTCACCCTGTTAGCCCTTCCCCCTACCCAAATTCGCACCATCAACCCTCAGTTTGTTCTCTATATTTAAGAGTCTCTTATGGTTTGTCTCCCTCCCTGTTTTTATATTTCTCCTTTCACCCATGCTCTGTCTGTTTTGTATCTTAAATTCCACATATAAGTGAAATCATACGATATTTGTCTTCCTCTGACTGATTCACTTCGCTTAGCATAATACACTCTAGTTTCATCCATGTTGTTATGAATGGCAAGAATTCATTCTTCCTGATCACTGAGTAATATTCCATTGAATATATATATATATATATATATATATATATATATATATATATATATACATACACACCATACCTTCTTTATCCATTCATCAGTCAAAGGACATTTGGGCTCTCTCCATATTTTGGCTATTGTCAATAGTGCTGCTATAAACACTGGGGTTCATGTGTCCCTTCAAATCAGCATTTTTGTATCCTTTGGATAAATACATAATAGTGCAATTGCTGGGGCACAGGGTAGTTCTATTTTTAGTTTTTTGAGGTGCCTCCATACTATTTTCCAAAATGGCTGCATCAGTTTGCATTCCCACCAACAGTGCAAAAGGTTTCCCCTTTCTCCACATCTTCACTAACATCTGTTGTTGCCTGAGTTGTTAATTTGAGCCATTCTGACATGTGTGAGGTGGTATCTCACTGTGGTTTTGATTTGTCTTTCCCTGATGATGAGTGATGTTGAGCATTTTTCCACGTGTCTGTTAGCCCTCTGGATGTCTTCTTTGGAAAAGTATCTATTCGTGTCTTTTTTCCCATTTCTTCACTGGATTATTTGTTTTTTGGGTGATGAGATTGAGAATTTCTTTATAGATTTTGGATACTAACCCTTTATCTGATATGCCATTTGCAAATATCTTCTCCCATTCCATTGGTTGCCTTTAAATTTTACTGATTGTTTCCTTCCTGTGCAGAAACTTTTTATCTTGATGAGTTCCCAATAAAAAGCCAGTGGTTCTTAACATTTCTTTTGTCATAGTGTTTCAGAATAGAATAAAACTTAATGATTCTCCCAATGTATGTTACAGATTTTTCATGCTGACTTGTAATAGTTAATTCCTTTTTTTAAAGTTTATTCATTTATTTTGAGAGGGAGAGGGAGAGAGAGAGAGAACCAAACATGAGCAGAGAAAGGGTGCAGAGAGAGAATCCCAAGCAGGATCCTCACTGTTAGCCTGAAGCCCAGAGCAGGGCTAGAACTCACATACCATGAGATCATGACCTGAGTCTAAATCAAGAGTTGGCCACTTAATGGACAAAGCCACCCAGGCACCCCTGCAGTAGTTAATTCTTAAACATCAGGAATTTTGGGAACAACTTGTGTTAGTAGCTTTAAATACATAGTGGTGTGAATATTTATACCATGGAAATAGGCAACAATAAAATCAGGTTTGTTTGGTTGTTTTTTCCCTCCTCCTCCTTCCCCATTCTTTTTTTTTTTTTTTTTTTTTTTTTTTTAGTGAAAGCTAGTTGTAAGCCATTTACCAGCACACCACTGATCCCTTCCTTCTCAAAGTTTATTTATTCTTATATACTTGAAGTTTTACAAGAAATGTTATAGATATTTCATAAAATCTCTGAAAGTTTCCATGGATTTATTCTATTTTATTTATTTATTTGAGGGTAAAATTAGGAAACATTCTATATTATTTAGGAGTCACTGGATTATTAAGCTTAAAAAGGGCAGAAACACAATTTTAAAATGATTAATCCAGCAGGGTGCCTGGGTAGCTCTGTCAGTTAAGCATCCAAGTCTTGGCTTCAGCTCAGGTCATGATCTTACAGTTCATGAGTTTGAGCCCCATGTCCTACTCTGTGCTGGCAGAGTGAGACCTGCTTGGGATTCTCTCTCTCTCTCTGCCCTTCTCTCTTTCTCTCTCTCAAAATAAATAAGTAAACTTTAAAAATGATTACTATACTAAAGATTACAATACTAAATATCTTGGAGGATGAAGAGAGAGGATTTAGATACACATGCTATAATTTTATGGCAGCAAATTTAGGATGAAATATCAATATACTTAAGCTACTATTTTGAAGTACTTATTATGTACCAAACATTGTAATAATTTATGCACCTGTTTCCTTTATCCTACACAACAACCAAATACTATTATTTCAAATTGACAGAGATGATAACTGGGTTTCAGAACTATTACATACCTGTCCAAATTTATAGCTCATATTCCATAGAGTCAGGATTTGAACCAAATTTCGTTTGAATCGAAAGTACATGTTCTTAAGCATTAGGCCATAAATGAACTGGAAAGCCTTTGCATTTAATCAGATGACTCTGAGAGATCAAACCTACTTTAGAGAACACTGGTGTCTGGAACCAAACTTGACCAGTCAAGATCCAAGTTGTAGAGGTAAAGAGAGTGATTTCAGTTCGTGGTCACTGAGATTGAAAAATACATGTGAGGGTTCTCAAAACTAGAGCCTGTTCTAATCCTATTCCATTAGCACAGTAGATCAAAGCAGTATATGATAACTGGTTTCCACTTTGCAAAGCAGAAAAAAAGCAGTAAATTTAACAGAAGAGGGAGTAACTGAGCAGAATCTGGACAAAGGTATAGGTCACCACACCTGATGGCAGGGGAAGTTAAGTGAGTTTTCCAATCACTTTCTCTTTTGGTTCTCACATTAATTCCATCAAGAAGACAGGCAACAAGACAATGAATCATAAGGTTATAGTTCATCTTCATATATACAGTTTCCAAAGAATACTTGGCACATGAAAAACAAGTTTAGTATATGACAGGTTAAATTGATTATTATTCCCATTTTGTAGTTGAGAAAAGTAAGGCTTTTCTGAGTTCATTTAACTATGAATGGCAGGAGTCAATTTAAACACAGGAGTTCAGTATTATAGTTCAGGATTTTGCACGTCAGCTGGCAGACAAAAGTTTCTGCACCACTTTGTTCCCTGTGCTCCCCAAAGCCTTGAGGCTGATGACCTATCCTCCCTATCTCATGCGACTTCCATTTGCTCTTTTGTCAAATGGCATCAATTCAATAAATTAAAGAAAACAGATGGAGAGGCACATCAAGTCGGCAGTACACAATCCACTAAAGTAATTAAGCAATTACTTGCAGGAACACATTCCTCCCTCAAATATAATAATGTGTAGCATTATCAACATTTTTCTTACAGAGGATTAAGAGCATTAAGAAAATTAAGCATCATTAAAAGGCTTGCCATGAAATTACATAGTAAATTATTAAAGTTAAACCCATTTTTGATTCATCAACATGTTTTTTGTTCTTTTATTTAGTGAGGATCAATTTAGTGAAGGGGAAAATAGAGAGAGGGAAGATGGAAAACCAGAGAGACTGGCATAGGCTTATCATGCCAGAGGAGATTAGTGGCAAGTTTCCAACCGGGTGCTATAAAAACCTTACTTAGAGGCTTCTTCTCAATAAATTATCTAGCAACATAAACTGGAAAGGAAAAAGAAAAAGTATAGAGAGACTCATCTGTGAAACCTGTGCTGATGCATAAATTCCTTTTTAGTATTCTCCAAAGCTAGCCAGCAGCTGAAGGCAATCTGTACCACACACACACACACACACACACACACACACACACACACTGTCATGACTCTGCACTGCATTAGAAAAAACTGAGGAAAAAGGAAGCTGAGTCATTGATGGATGTGACAGCACAGCAGGGAACAGAAAGCTATTTTGCTTCTGTGAGGCCTAAAAGACTTTAATCCCTGGGCATCAGACCCAGTTCAGATGTAGATGTGACCCTCACTTCTGCTTTCCTTAATCCCAATGTGACTGGTTTCAAAGCACTTCAGAGGATGATTACTAATCCTACTAACCCTTACATGTTTGTAAACTGAGACTGATAAATTTGCAGGTTAGCATGGCTATGACCACTTGTACCATGTTTGCAATGATCTATTAGCATTAGTTTTATCACAGGAGCCTTACCATTTTTCTCCAAGGGGGAGAAATAGGGTAGCTGATTAAAAGCAAATGTCTGTTGGTTGTGAAACCTCACATGATAGTAGGAAACAGTGGTATTTGTCATTAGAAAGCATTTTTTTTGTGAGGAAGAGATTCTCCTTGTGACCACACTTAATGTTATTGTGATTATCAGTAATATAGGAATGAGTTTAAGAGAACTCATATATTGAACATGAGATTTCTGGACAGAAGCCAGATATATGCAGAACTGTGTGAAACCCACTTACCTATACTCTCTGTATATTTCTAATAATCAGAATACTGAGAACGAATTTTTTTGGGGGGTGGGAATCAGAGTAGAGTAAGGTAAAGAAAGGAAGAATATCAATATTTAGAGACTGAGTATGGTGTGTAATAATTTGAGGTGGGAAACAGGGAGAGGTAGAGCAACTATGTTTTTCTTCTAAGCATTATTTCTTAAACCAACCTTTTTAATGAATATATTCGTTGACAGATTAATCCTATGGAGGTAGCTTTCCATCAAGTGGGTATTTTCAAAGTGTTAATAACCAGAATGCAAAGGCATTGCCTCGGTCAATGATCATAATTACTACGCCATGGATTGGTAGCACCAGAATAATTGTAGAGCACTATAGAAAAATTCATTTTTTAAACCTCTAACTTTCTTCAAGACATTCAGTAAGTTTGGAGAAGGGCTCAGAAATCAACTAAATTCAACAGCTTTCAAACTGAAAACATGTGGTTTCAGAAACCACTGTCTGTAGCCTTTTGATAATAGACGAATGGCCCTACACGAAGAGGAAGAAGAACAAAGATAGAAGGATCTTCAGAGAAAGGCTAAAATATGCCGCTTCCAGTATTTGGAATACCACAATGGACCTTGCACTATAAATTTTGTAACTTTGAAATCTAGACTTGCAAAATACGATGATGGCTCAGTATCACTCTATTTAATTGAAACATCATGTTGAATAGCCACATGTGACCTCTCCCAAACTCCTTCTTATATTACTGATATTTTGTTATGTTGTTATATTGCACATATAGTCTTTTTAGAAAAAATATCCTTCTTGTTATAAGACTATATATTCTTCCTTGGAATGAATACAAAGTGGTTTTGAGTACGGTGGGCAATGGGATTTGGGTTTAAATTCTTCCATTAAATTGAATTCTGGACACTAAGATTTACTTAGAAAAATCAGATACAATATCCAACTTCTGAAAATCTATTTCTTTTCTTTTCTTTCTTTTTTTTTTTTTTGAGAGAGAGAAAGAGAGAACATGCACATACGTGGGGGAGGGGCAGAACAGGAGAGAGAGAATCTTAACCAGCTCTGCTCAGTGCACAGCCTGACAGGGGGCTTGATCTCATGACCTTAAGATCATGACCTGAGCCAATATCAAGAGGTGAACGCTCAACCCACTAAGCCACTGAGGCACCCCTCTACTCTCTGAAAATCTAAAATCAAGTTGCCCTTTTAAGGTTTAAATGTTGTATTTACTTAAATAAAAATTACTGGGGTTGTGAGACAATCTGAATCAAGCTGATGAGTACATAACTGTTTAGAAAATTGAATCAGTAAAGACTGGAGTCAAAGTAATTGGCTCAAAATAATAGTTTCTGTTATTTTTAACACATTCTGGTCCTGATCGCCAAGACCATTATCTCAAATCCTTCATTCATTTAGACATGTGGCATATTTATACATTTGAAAGACTTAAAAGAAAACAAATCTATCAATGTGTGAAGTTCACCACCCCCAAACTTTATTAAAATTTCTTGAAAACTAATTACAAATAAATATGGAAAATCTGTGAAATACCATTATTTTGCTATCAATAATTAATGAAGTGTTTCCACTAATCAATTTTGTGAAAAATAATTTTACATATTGTCCTTTCATCTAAAGCACCCTCACATATCCAAGATACCAGATAAGACTTTTAGATTCTTACTAAAACAACACAGACTTTTTCAGAGTCTTCCAGGTTAGACTACACGGATCCAAGACAGCATGCTTAGCCAAGAAGAGAAAACAGCTGCTGTGAATCTTAAAAGGAAAAACAAATACTGAATCTAGAATTAGGCAATTGTCTTAGGATGTCGAAAAGGTTAAGTAAAAGATGCTCTATGAAAATGGTCACTCTATGAAATCTAACGTTTTAGATTTGAAGCCAATTTCTTTACCACTGATTAAAGCCCATGTTCTCATTTGAGGAAAGGAAAACATATTTGTTGCCCTACCTATCAGAGTCCTGAGATAACATAAGTGAAAAATACCTCATTGATATTATATATAATTGCGGGGTGCAGCTTGGAGTTCTGATCCAACGTGGTGGTCAAAGGGAGAAATTAAACCCAGATTGTACCAAGTAAGAGAGGATATGTTTGTGGGGTAAAACACAACTCTATTGTGCTTGTGATGAGCACTGGATGTTATATGTAAATGATGAATCACTAAATTCTACTCCTGAAACCAGTATTACCATGTATGTTAACTAACTAGGATTTAAATAAAAACTTAAAATAATGAAAAGAAAATAAGATCCTGTGGAAATTAACAAACAAACACAACCCTATTATCTCAATGGCTTGAAACAAACAGACAAAAACTGAATTTATTCATCACTCCCATCATATACCTACTGTGGGTTAGCAAGTGCGCCCTGCTCAGTATCATCAAACAAAACTTTAGGATATAGAGAAGACATCATTGCAAACATGGCCAGTCACCATCCTGGGTGGGGAGGGGGAGCTGGGGGGGTTGGTGGTAGGTGGCAGATAATTTTGAAGGGTTGTATGTTAGCAATAGCACACTGTAGCCCAGAAGTATCATATATCATGTCTGTTCACAAATGAGTTATGTGGCCAAACTGAGTACAAAAAGACCAGAGAAGGCAATACCACTATATATCTGGGAGGTAAGTTTGGGACTCAAGCAAGACTCAGTAGTAAAAAAAAAAAAAAAAGTTTAGATTAATTGAGAGAGTAGAACAACTCCTCAGAGCTCACAGTCAAAAGATAAAAACTACATAAAATTATTTCAAAACTATGGCCACTGGACTCATGACAAGGGCTGCCTGTATTCTATCTCAGGGTATGTAGCTTTTCTTTCATTCTTTCTTTTTTCTTGGCGGGGGTGGGGCAGGGTAGGAAGCCTTTCCAATATGGACAAACAAAATCTGGAAGGTGAGGCTGGTCTCTGCGAAGCCAACGTGTTTTTAGAAATTATTTTTTGTATGAGGAATTTGAAGGACCCTTAAGAGCCCTCATAGTTCTGACAGGATTTTTTTTTCCAGGATTCTTTCAAGTCCCCTTGTTTATTTTACAGTTAGATTTTGAAAAACTCTGAAAACATTTTAGAAGAATCCCACATGTATAACTTGGATTCTTGGCATCTCTATTTTTTAATATTATATCTTTCCTAATATAATGGGAATGAGAACTACTTCTAACCTGCTGTCAGAAAAATAATGAGTGTGGGAAGTTCTATCTGGCAATGACATGGGAACGCTAGTGTGGCAATGGGCTGCATGCATGCTAGTAGAGGGCAGTGAAGCACCTGAATAAATAATTCTCTCATGATGCTGGGAACATGGTGGAAAGAAAGCAGGACTAATAGATACAGAATTTGTGGAAGGTACTCTTTGCCTTCCCATAATTAATAATAATAACCCTTAATATTTATTAAGTGCTTACTAAGAAGCAGTACGTGTAGAAACTGATTCACACATATTTTCTAATGCAATATCCCCAATATCCTACAAGGTCAGTAATATTACATACAAAGGAAGAGAACAGGTCAAGGAAATGTTAAACACCTTGCCAGAGGACACATAAGCAGATGCAGACCCATAGTGTTAATCCAGGCAGGTGAGCCCAGAGCCATCATAAGCATATGCCTTACCCTGGGTGAAATGAGGTAAAGATAAATGGCACCAATCTTAAATTTGTGACTTGATGAGGAGAACAATGTGAAGATAGACACCTGGAGTGCATAATAGACAGTTAAAATAACTCCACTTCAGCAGGAAGGAATACAATGTGTCAGGGTATGGGACCAGGTAGCTCCCTATATGATTAAATGTTGTGAACTGCGTAGTCACTAACAGCCCTTTAAGAACATCTGCCAAACTTAGTCTAGTACACAAAAGTCCAAAATCATTTTATCCTTCTAATCATATTTTAGTGCTTAAAGCAATGTTATTAAGAGTTTTACACCAACTGTTTATTCACCCTCCTCCTTAAATAAAGACTAGTTTTAAGTATAAAACAACAAAACAGGGTAGAAACTAACCTAGAGATAATCTAAAGCATGTGATAAAAGTAAACATAATCTCTGACAATAGGAAGTGGGACCAGACCACTTATGGGCACAAAAGTCAGGAAGCTCAGGGCTGCTTAGCTGGGAGTAGAGGCAGAAATTAACTTAGCAGTTATGTTCAAAGGTTGCAATCAGCCTTGCATACACTTAAACAGATATTTGTTAGGAAAATGATTCACAGTAAGATAATGATTAAATATATAGATGCATATATAAAATAACAAATCATTTTTGAAAACATTTTTACAAAGGTATGAAATTTGGTATGAAACATTTAATAATATTTAGAGAATATATGCCATGTGGGTAGGGTCAGCAATTGTCACCAAATAAAGACTGATATCAATAGACACTTGGGTAAATATTGAAAAGTTAGCTGGGAGAGATTCTGAAGTAGGATTTAGACATGAAAAGAGAAGCCTCTCCAAAGGGAATGGCCATATAAGGGTTGAAAGTGTAAGCAGAGCTTGTAGAAGGAACATATATTTTTTGCTTTGACCCAATAACATACCAATAGTGAAATTAATGGTTTAGAGTGAGGATAATGGGTGATTTATCCATCTTTTCTGGAAACAATGCATAATTTCCAGACTCAAGATTTCTAGGCAGCCTGATACCACTTATAGCAGACTGGCTTATTTATTATGGCCAACATCTTTGTGCAAAAGGTACTCCTAAATATATGGGCATGCCAAAATGTCTAATTTAGTTTATTGAGGAAAACTTATTTTATAGTATTTTAGGAGCCTCTTCACTTGATAGAACGGAATAAATGTATCCCTACCTAGACAATGCAAGGATAATGCTAATAGCATTGGTTCCCCAAGGTCTTGTCCCAACAAACACTCTCCATCCTCCTTTCCCATTGTACCATAATAATACAGTTGCCAATCCAATAGTATTTGCCTCATGGGGGTTTGGGAGAATTGACTGAAAATGGACATTAGGGAAATTCTTAAAGTGATGGAAATATCATATATTCATAGAGTTATGGGTTGCTTGAGTGTATTTACATGTTAAAATTCATCAAAATGTAAACCTGAAATGTGTATTTTTTGCATACAAATTATGCATACTATAGTATGTATAGTTCAACATAATAAAACAAAATGAAGGAAAAGGAGATGGGAGGAAAGGAATTAAAGAAAGTGCATATAGATAACTTTTAAATTGATTAGCTGCAGAAGCAAGCAATAAAAGAACTCACTAACTGTTGGAAGAGTAAGTGCTATCAGAATACATTCTCACTATATGTATATATATACATATAACATTTCTTAGCTCTGGAATGATACACTAGTGAAGGAAAAAAATAATGATCCTCTAGTGATATTCTTAAGTACAGAAGAAAAGCATAGGATGTAGATCACCCTTGGTGGGATTGACTTTAAATAAGAGATGCAAAGTACATTAAATTAACTGAAACGTAGAGCATGCAAATGCAGAACGTGGCAGGCATGTATATCCGTTGGAGTTTATGGAGTTGACCTGATTGCTTCAAATTTTTCACAAAATCAGAACAAGTGGCCTTTATCCGGGCTGTAGAAAAAGAAGGAAGTGCTTTGTATTTGAGAGAAGGAAAAGGAGGACAGCAGTCAGAGAAGAGAGTAGGAAAATATCGACCAATATCTGGCAATGTGAAGACTCCAGTTGAGGTCTGTAATTATGAGGTCTGTAAATCCAAGAAAAGTAGCCACTCCATGGTTTTGGTTGGTCAATAAAAGCAGAGTAAGCACTCAACCAGAACCTGAGGACAGGGGCTCCACATTTAGAGTTTATGATTGATGTACTGATATGTTGCAAACAGGTTACAAATTTGCAAAATATTTGCTTCACCACTCACAGAGCAGCTAGGTGATGTCTAGGATGAGTTAGAGAACCTAGCTACCCTGTAACTACTCCTAGTCACGTCCAGCTGTGAGCACTCTCCCCCATGTATTACAGCACTTTGTCCACCTATTAATTTCTACTTGTACCATGAAGTGAAAATATCAGGAAGTACTATTCAAGATGACTATTTCACACATTCATTTTTCTTCTTAAAAGTTAAAAGCTTCTCTCCCTCCAGCACTCTACAGTGATGGCCTTCCTTCTGATAATGTTGGACAATAAACACTACAGTAGAACACCTCCATCATTATCCCCACCAGATTGCTCAGCCTCTACCTTCCTTTCTTTTGCTATGGTGAAGCTTCTATCCAATCCAACCACATCATTTTTTGACTAGATTCCATCGTCACTCCTGTACATTCTTGTGATTCCATTCCTGTGATTTTTCCCTTTTAGCTACAACTTCAATAGTTCTCTCTGTAACGGCTCATTTTTTTTTTTTTTCTGGTTTACATCGTATTAGTTTACCCCCCTTCTCAAGAACTCATTCCTTATTCCACTTTAGAAAACTCTTTAAAAGAGCTATCTTTAAAAAATAAAAAATAAATAAAAATAAATAAAAGAGCTATCTTCAGCTATTTTATCCAAATCTCTTCCTCCCATTTTCTACTGAATACATTCCATTCATGTTTTATTCTAACTACTCCACAGAAACAGTGCTTGTCAAGATCATCAATGACATCTATGCTGCCTATCATCTGTACTCAGATCTGTATCATTTATACTTTGTATTTATCTCCTTCTGTGGTAGGCAGAATAAGGGACACCATAAAGATCCCCACATCCTAGTTCCCAAAACCTATGGAGGTGTTATGTTACGTAGAAGAGGGGAATTAATGTTGCTAATCAAAAGACCTTAAAGTAGGTAGATTATACTAGGTTATCTGCATGGGCTGAATGTAATCGCAAAGACCCTTAAAAGTGGAAATGGAAAGTGTCAGAGTGATTAAATGTGAGGAAGATTCAGCTGGCCTTTAATGGCTTGACAATGGAAGAAATACATCAGCAAGAAAAGTAGGCAACCTCCAGAAGCTCAAAAAAGGTAAGGAAACTGATTCTCCCTTAGAACTTTCAGAACGAACACAGCCGTACCAAACATAGCCCTTGGAGGACAAAATCAGATTCTGAACTGCAGAAGTAAATGACAATACATTTGCATTGTTTTAAGCCAGTTTGTGGCATTTGTTAGAGTAGCGATAGAAAATTAATACAATTTCTCTTAGGAAAACTTAAACAGGTTTGCAAGACATCACTCTTTTTTGTCTTCTTCTACCTTGTTGCCCACTGCAGTTTCCTTTGCTCATGCTTTAATAGCAGCTTAATGGATACATGTGAGGCCTAAGCTTCATCTTCTCTACCTATAGTCAATGTTCATATAATTTTACACATTCTGCTGATTTTAGAAACACCTAAATGCTGGTGACTTCCAAAATTAACTTTCTAAACAATGTATCTCTTCTTAATCCCAGACTCATGTGTATCTATCTGCCTCTTGATATCTCAACTAGAATGCTTTTTATGTTCTCATACCATATCATATCATTTCAATAAACATTCCTCCTTTCTTCCTATCCCCACTCACACCCAAAATCTGTCTCACATGCAGTCTTCTTCAGCTAAGTAAATGACATATCCATCTTTCTAGTTTCACAGGGCAAAAAAAAAAAAAAAAGGTGTTGTAGTTATCCTTGGTATATTTCAAATTGCATGTGCAATCCACTAGTAAATCTTGTTGGCTCTACCTTCAAGTTTCCAAACAATCTGCCTCTCTGTTTCTTATTTCACTCCTGACCTTCTACAAACAAACTCATGCAAACAAACGTCCTTCTACTTGAAGGTCATCTCATTGCTTTTCTTTGGTTGAAATAAATCCATTCTTCCATGTATCTGCATGGCTTATTCTCTTACTTCCTTCAAGTCTTTTGTCAAATGTATCATACTTAGAAGCTTTTTCTAACCACTTTAATCATATCCCTCTTTCTCTGAAACAGTCTACACCCACCACCCTGCTTTATTATAACATAATACCTATCACACTCTCTTATACGGTATTTCCTATTTCTTGTTTATAATCTTTCCACATCACAATATAAGCTCCATGAGGGCAGGTCTTCTTTGTTTTGGTCACCTCTGTATCCTCTCTAAGAAGAACATGATGCAGCAGTGTGTAGATACTCTCTCTCTCTCTCTCTATATATATATATATCTATATATCTCTATATATCTCTATATACATATATATATCTATATATATACATATATATGTATATATATATATCTCTATATAGATATATAGATATATATATATACATATATACTGTTTCAATACATAAAACTGTGCATAAAACTTTACGGAAATGCTGTATCTCATATAGCACACAGATGCAAAGTTTTCACCCTTGCCCTTGTATTAACACAAATAATATGGTTCAGTTTGGTCTGAGGCATGGGCAGTGTTCTGCTTCCAAGATCTTGTATTTCTTAACAATATTAGTCTCTTATTCTAGGAGAACTAACTTCTGCATTTTCAGTAGCAAATGACTGGTGAAATTGAGGGAGGCAGGAAGACACTTACTATTCATATTTGTATTTTTTAGCCTGTAAATAAGTTTATTATATCTTAGTATAAGAAATATTTTCTAATATTTAGAAATGAATAGGAATTATCAAGTTTAGATGTGATGCATATGAAGAACTGGAGGAGAGAAGGCATGGAAATTTTATTTATTCCACAGGACAGATATTGTTTATTCAGAGGAAGATTGTCTAGTCTGGGGCTATAAAATTTTCATCATCATTAGTTTTCCTTCTTTCCCAGCATCTCCTTCCTTCCCAGCCCTCCAGCAGTGGCTAAGAGGAAGCATTCCACCTGCCACACACACACACACACACACACACACACACACACACTCCAATAATCATAACCTGTTAACATTTGAGGGGAATGAGGATGGGACATGAGTGAGAGAACCAGGACTGTCATAATTCATAATTATGTGTGTGATGAGTTGTGTGTGCTTTTGAAATTTTTAAAATCACTTTTTAAATGTTTATTTATTTTTGAGAGAGAGAGCGCATCCAGCGTGAGTGGGAGAGGGACAGACAGAGGTTGGCAGAGGCTCTGAAGCAGGCTCGGTGGTGATAGCAGAGAGCCCAATATGGAGTTCGAACTCACAAAACCGTGAGATCATGACCTAAGCCCAAGTCGGATGCTTAACCTACTGAGCCACCCAGGTGCCCCACAGTTATCTTTTTAAATTATTTTTAATAGCGTCCTTAACAGCTGAATTGGTTTGCCCTTTAAAATACATACACTCTAACTGCAGTTCTTAGTAGCAACTGTTACTAAGCAAATAATTTATTTGACTGTTTTGCTGTGGGATCTTTCATTTAATTTTTCGTTAGCAGTGGCACTGTACACAATCCTGTTTTTGGACAAAAGATGATGAAGGCAGTTGTTAATATCCCCCCACTTCCCAGTTCTGCATATTTACATCAATTCATTCATTATACTTATGAAACACTTATTATCCTAATTGGCTTCATGTGAATCATGTTGTAATGTATGTCACCTAACAATATCCACTCCTAATAAAATATTCGCCATTCACTAATTATAAAGTATAAATGACAGAATATATAAACATGTTACCTCTCTTAAGGATAATTGTATTTTAACAGTAATCAGAGTTTTAAATAAAAAATGGTGTGATCAGCCTGCCAGGGCAGGTGAAGGGTGGGGGGGAGGGGAGAGAGAGAGAGAGAGAGAGAGAGAGAGAGAGAGAGAGAGAGAGAGAGAGAGAGAGAATCTTAAGCAGGCTCTACGATCAGCACAGAGCCCAACGCAGGGCTCAAGCCCAAGACTCTGGGATCATCACCTGAGCTGAAATCAAGAGTGGGATGCTCAATTGACTAAGCCACCCAGGTGCCCTCTAGTTTCATTCTTTTGCATGTAACTTTTGAGTTTTCCCCACACAATTTGTTGAAGAAACTGTCTTTTTCCCATTGCATATCCTTGCATCCTTTGTCAAATATTAACTGACCATACAATTGTGGGTTTATTTCTGAGCTCTCTATTCTATTCTATTGATCTATGTGTCTATTTTTTTGCCCACACCATATTGTTTTGATTACAACAGCTTTGTAGTATGTATAAAAATCTGGGATTATGGTACATCTAATTTTGTTCTTCTTTTTCAAGAATGCTGTTGCTACTTGGAGTCTTTTTGCTTCCATACAAATTTTAGGATTATTTCTTTTACTTCTGTGAAAAATACTACTGGTATTTTGATAGGGATTGCATTAAATCTGTAGATTGCTTTGGGTAGTATGGACATTTTAACAATATTTGTTCTCCCAACTCATGAGCATGGAATATCTTTCCATTTGTTTATGTCATCTTCAGTATTTTTCATGAATGTTTTATAGTTTTCAGAGTACAGGTTTTTCAACTCCATGGTTAAGTTAATTTTTAGTTACTTTATTATTTTTGGTATACTTGTAAATAGGATTATTTTCTTAATTTCTCTTTCTGCTACTTCATAATTAGGGTACAGATATGCAATAGATTTATCTATATTGATTTTGTATCCTGTGACTTTAATTAATTAATTTATCAGTTCTAGTAGTTTTCTGGTGGAAGAAAACAAAAACAAAAACAAAACAATAGAACAGATCAATGATACCAGAAGCTCGTTCTTTGAAAAGATAATTAAAAATTATAAACCTCTAGCCAGTCTCATCAGAAATAAATAAATAAGTAAATAAATTAATAAATAATAAATAAATAAGACTTAAATGGAATCCAAAAATTGGAGGAGAAATAACAACCAACACCTCAGAAATACAAACACTTGTAAAAGTCTATTATGAAAAATTGTATGCCAACAAAATGGACAATTCAGAAGAAATGGATGAATTACTAGAAACATATAATGTACCAAAACTGGAGCAGGAAGAAATAAAAACTTGAACAAACTGATTACCAGCAATGCAATTGAATTAGGAACCAAAACAAACAAACAAAAAACAAAAACAAAAAAAACTCCCAAAACACAAAATTCCAGGACCAGATGGTTGCACAAGTGATTTCTACCAAACATTTAAAGAGTTAATACATATTCTTCTCAAACTATTCCAAAAAATTGAAGAGGAAGGAAGGACAGCTTTCAGATTCATTCTATGAGGTTAGTATTACCCTGATACCAAAGCCAGAGAAAGACACAACAACAACAACAACAACAACAACAACAACAACAACAAGAGAGAGAGAGAGAGAGAGAGAGAGGGAGAGAGTGTGAACTACAGGACAATATCTCTGATAAACATAGATGCAAAAATCCTCAATACAGTATTTTCAAACTAAATCTAACACTACATTTAAAAAAAACATTCAACACGACAATCAAGTGGGATTTATGCCTGGGATTCAAGGGTGGTTCAATATGCACAAATGAATCAACATGACACATCACATCAATAAGCAAAAGACAAAAAACATATAATCTTTTCAATAGGTCAGAAAAAAAGTACTTTATTTTCTTTTAAAAAGGGGAATGGACTGGATTTAAAATATGAGATTAATCTCAAAACACAATCTGACTCTGTTAAGAAGGATGTCAAATCCTCTTCTGAAAATTGGCTCTTATAGGTGATGTGGCTAAAACACAGAGGCTGTTAATTGTCTAATGGGGTGGGGGGGCATAGCACAATGTAACATACAGTGCATCATATAAGAAAGTTTTTATTACATAAGGAGTGCCTAACAAGTTTATCCAAATTCTATTTAATAAAAGCAAATCCTGCATAAAGCTACCACTTTATTTATAAAAGGATTGTCATGATCTGGAGTGTCAGATGTGATTCACAAATACCTAGTAGTTTCTCAGCATGGAATACCTAAGTGTCCACCTATGCTGATTTGTTCAAGTCCAATGTCTCTTCCTGAGTTATTTTAGCCTCTAAGGAATTCTGCATAGATGCATACTCATGTAAAAAGATATAGATATATTTGCTTCTTGCCAATCACACATGAAAACTCAGCTAAGTGTTGTTCTATGTCAAAATATGTCAGGAATCCATTATTATAGCATATTAGATTTCCATTATATCTGCTTATCTGGCCATTTACTCAAGGAAATGACTAGTCTGGGTAAGGTTCTGTTATATTTTATCTGACAAACCACAAACCATTATTTATACTTTTTTTTTCAGTAAAGGAGTTCACTGATTCATGTGTTTTAATGTTTATTTATTTTTGAGAGAGAGAGAGACGGTGTGTGAGTGGGAGAGGGGCAGAGAGAGAGAGAATCTGAAACAGGCTCCAGGCTCCGAGCTGTCAGCACAGAGCCCGACGTGGGGAGCCAACTCACAAACCGCGAGATCATGACCTGAGCCGAAGTCGGACACTCAACCGACTGGGCCATCCAGGCTCCCCGATTCATGTTCTTTATTTAAGGATGCCTCTTGTAGCATGTCCATGTCAGGCCCCTTATTCTTCCTCCAGGATATCAATATACATTTAAATATTGAGCAATATTGTTCAAGGTTTCAATGCTTTACCTCCAATAAGTGCTCAGCTTTCAAATATACTTTTTACCATATTGCCAGCCTAGCATTCTTTTCATTCTATGAATCAATTGTTTCTCCTTTGGGAGAAACAAGCAAACAAACAAAAACATGTTTAGTTTTAAAAAGACTAGCCACTCTTTTGCTTTCTTATATTTTTTATGAGCATTATTACATCATCTCTGTACCATAGTGTAGTTAAAAAATTCTTATGTTGTTAGAAAACAAAACTGCATCTGGTACAAAGTTGTCTTGAACAAGCACTCAAATTCCTAATGAACTCTATGGAAAGCTGCAATCAAAATTATACATTTCCTATTGTAAAGATCCGACAACTTTACACAGAAGCAAGAAGCAGGAAAAAAATTCCAAAGAGGACATTTCTAACTATAGCAAATCATTAACATAGATGGTGAGCGTGTGAGTGTATATGAGTGTGCATGTGTGTTAGGGAGTGTTTATATGCAGTTAAGTAATTATTTATTCCCAGTGTGGTTAAATGATAATCTAAAGGTTGTTTTTATTTTTTCTTCTCTATTTTATCAAACAACTATATCATCCCATAACATGCTCATAAAGATTAGTGTAGGCCTCAGGAATCCTACCTCTGGATCTGGATTATTAAACTACTCATTTGAGGGGCGCCTGGATGGCTCAGTTGATTAAGCATCCCACTCTTAATCTCGGCTCAGGTCATGATCTTACAATTGGTAAGTTTGAGCCCCACATAGGGCTCTGTCCTCACAGTGCGCAGCCTCCCTGGAATTCTCTCTCTCCTTCTCTCTCTGCCCCTCCCTTGCTAGCTCTCTCTCTCTCTCTCTCTCAAAATAAAATATAAACAAACAAACAAACAAACAATAAACAAATAAGTAAATAAATAAATAAATGAAACTTGAATTTACTCATTTGGTTGCTTTGAAATATACATTCTTGGAGTAATTTATGGGTATTTTAATGTGTCTATGTACAGGTAAACCATTGAACCTGACGCCTTGTCAATCCTATTGGAAAATATTGAATTGAAAACTCTTCCTTTCCACAAGAGTAAAGAAAAACATTTACTTTTAACTCCTAAATGTCTAGTACAATGTTTGACATTAAATACAACCAATATTCATTGAACAACAACCGAAAAATGATAGAATATAAAGACATTAAAAACCTAACATCCAGCAGCCAAATAAAATATATCTAGTGAAAAAGTAATCTATATGGGAAATAAAAGTCAAATAAGTACAGAAAAATCATACAAAATATTCTATAGATTTAGCTCCATTCCTGTTGTTTATGTTATTAAATGAAATATTAGAAGACTTTCCAGTTTATATATTGTTGTGAACTATCAGATTTATTTTGGCTCTTTAAAAACACTAGATGGTAGACTGGAAAAAAAGAAACATTTTACAGCTTATAGCAAAGTAAGAAATAATTAACAGGTTGTGAGACCAAAAACAAAAACAAAAACAAAAACAAAAAACAAACAAAAACAAAAAAAACAGAGGTGCCAGCACACTGAAAAAAAGAACATTTTAAATTGTAATTACTATAATATTGGTGTATAAAGTGGGTGTGTCAATCAAGCAAAAGGACAGTGGCCAACTAGAAGAAAGGTAATTCAGTTGGAGAAAATATTTGGAACAATATCACAAAAATCTTTGCCTTGAAACTTTACTATGAATTATACTCCTTAAGTAAATAATTAAGAAAACAAAAGCTTTCCTGGAGCCTGAGTGGTTCAGTGGGTTAGCGATGGACTCTTGATTTAGGCTCTGGGCTCAGGTCATGACCTCATGGTTTGTGAGTTCCATTCCCACATTGGCTCTACACTGACAGCACAGAGCTTGCTTGGGATTGATTCTCTCTCACCCTCTCCTCTCTCTCTGCCCCTTCCCTGCTTCTGTGCATGTGCACATGTGTTGGTTCTCTCTCTCTCTCTTTCTCTCTCTCTCTCTCTCTCTCTCTCTCTCTCTAAGTAAATAAACTTAAAAAAGAAAAAAAAAGCTTTCATTTATGCACATGTGAGATTTCAGAACTGTGTCAGATGTATTTTTTATGATTTCCTGTGGATGAAAGGCAATCATGAAGCCAAATATCGCCTTTGTGTTCTTTCTCTCTCTCTGTTTCTCTCTCTCTGTCTCTGTCTCTCTCTCTGTCTCTGTCTCTCTCTCACATACACATACATACACACTAAAATTTCTGAAGACAAGTATTATTGATGTATTGAAAATAAATGGCTGAAAATAACCTTTACTCCCTTCTCCAAAGAACACAAATTCTACATCGCAAAATTGATTTGGAAAGTTTTGTTGGAAGTGTTATTGTATTGAATATTCAATCAACTGATGCTAATGCACACCAGGAGAGAAACAGAAAACATGGGATTTACATCCAAATTGAGAGAAAAATATTGTTTTGCTAGAGAACTACATTAAAACTGCTTTTCTCTTTCTTGCCTGAAAATAGAATAAGGAACAGGTTGGATTATGAAAATGGTTATTCAGGTTAGCAATGAAAATTTCTAAACTGGCATTTCTACATTTTAACAACTGTTTTACTAACCCTATTGGGAAATAATGATGCCTGAAAATTCCAATGTGGTGCATCTACGCATCTAAAAATGAATGACCATTTTTCTCTCCCATTTCTTTAAATTACATACTTTAAAATTTTTCTCATTGAAGTCAGTCTGTTTCCAACTGTAGTAGTTGTTCCTAGGACTTGAGAGAAATAAGAATAGGTTTTGTGTTAAATAAGACAGTAACAACACATACTTTCTAAAAGAAAAGTGTTTATTTTGTAAATCCTTTGAACACATGGAATTATGCCACTTATGCTCATATTTTATAAAAGACTGCATTTATTAGCTTATGTAAATATTTCTTAGATATGTTTTAATTATTCCTATTTTGTTAAATCTGGCACTAAAATAATGAGATTGCCATAACATAGATCAAGTTTAAAGAATGCCTGTTAATTTTTAAAGAGTTTTTGAAACAAAATGTTGAAAATGCTTCGCTAAAAATTAAGAGATGTAATAACCACAATCCTGTAATTTTCCTATGCAATTCCTCTCACTATGCCAGTTACATTCCCGCCAACAGTACTTAAGGGTTTCAGTTTCTCCACAACATTCCCAACACTTACTTATTTATGTGTTCTTAGCTCTAAGGTTGTATCAGGTATGAGGTTATACATCACTGAAGTTTTGATCCATATTTCACTGATAATTAATGATGTTGAGCACTTTTTCATATACCTGGCGGCCATTTGTAAGCCTTTTTTTGGAGAAAAGTCTATTAAAGCCCTTTGCCCATTTAAAAAATCAGATTACTGTTATTGTTTTTATTTTGTTATTAAGTTGTAGGAGTTCCTTATATATTTTGGACATGAACCCCTTATCAGATAGACAGTTTGCAAATATTTTCTCCCATTCCATAGGTTGCATTTTTACTCTCTTCATTTTTTCCTTTGCTGTGCATAAGCTTTTACATTTGATGTAGAATCACTTGTCTATTTTAGGTTTTGTTGCCTATGCTTTTGGTGTCATATCTAAGAAGTTATTGCCAAGACCAATGTCAAAAAGCTTTCCCTCTCTAATTTCTTCTAGGACTTTATGGTTTCAGGTCTTATGTTTCAATCTTTAATCCATTTTCAGTTGACTTCTGTGTATGGTGTGAGATATGGGTCCAATTTCATTTGTTTGCATATGCATATCCTTTCCCAACACCATTTGTTGAAGAGACTATCCCTTCCCCATTGTGTATTCTTGGCACCCTTGTTGAAGATCAACTGACCACATATCTATGTGGATTTATTTTTGGAATCCGTATTATGTTCCATGATCTATATGACTATATTTATACCAGTACCATGCTATTCAATAGTTTAGCAGTGTATTTTAAAATCAGGAAGTATGATGCCTCTGTTATTCTTTCTCAAGATTCTCTTGCTTTTTGGAGACTTTTCTATTTTTATATTAATTTTTGATTTTTTTCCATTCCTGTAAAAAATGCCATTAAGTTTTGATAGAAGTTGTGGTAAATCTACAGATTATTTTAGGTATTACACATATTTTGACAGTACCAATATACTAATCCATGAACACAGAATGTCTTTCCATTTATTTGTGTCTGCTTTAATTTCCTTCATCAGTATTTTATGGTTTTCAGTGTGTATACCTCTCACCTTTTTTGGTTAGGTTAATTCCTATGTATTTTTTATTTTTTGATGCTATTGTAAATGAGATTGTTTTCATAATTTTCCTTTTGGATAGTTTGATATTAGTGTATAGAAACATAACTGTTGTATATTACTTTGTTAATCCCACAACTCTGATGAATTCTCATGATAATCTTTACATGAAGATACAGCATTTGAAAAAATTTAACACATTTTCATGATAAAAACACTCAAATAATTAGGTACGAAGGAATGCACCTCAAAATAATTAAGGCTATCTATTATAGTCCACAGCTAACATAATCCTTAATGGTGAATAACTGAAAGCTTTCCTCTAGGATGAGGAACAGACAAGGAAGCCCATTATCACAAATTCCATTCAACATAGTACATGATATCCTAGTCTGAGCAATTAGGCAAGAAAATAAATAAAAAGTATCCAAATTAGAAAGGTAGAAGTAAAACTGTCTCTGTTTGCAGATGACATGATCTTACAAATAAAAACCTTAAAGACTCTACAAAAAAACGATTATGTTTATTCATAGTAAAAAAGGTATGAGGTACACTGAGTTACTATATATATATATACATACACACACACACACATATATGTATGTGTATATATACACATACCAATTTCATATATATACATATGTACATGCTTTTTGTGTATATACATATATATGTATACATACACATATATACATATATATGTATACATACACATATATATGTATGTGTATATATATTCATCTAGTTATCATATTTAACTAATTTATCTAGAGCTTTCAATGTTAATAGGAATCATAGCATCATGAACCTTCAAGATGCAAACAGAAAGTATAAAGTTTAATATCCCTCCAAACTTATTTAAACAATGTTTTTATTTCTTCTAGATCACTGACAGAAAATGATTTCTGGCAAATAAACATCAAGGGGAGTTTCTATGGTGATATAATTTCGTGATTATTGCAATTAAAGAAATATTCATGGACCCAAATGTTCTAAGGTCTATGAGTGTTTTTTACTTTATTGAATGTGTGCAATAGCCATTGAATCTATGTATCAAGTATATTCACCCATTTCTTCATTCATCTACTCACTTATTAAATGATCATTGACCAGAAATTTATAGAAAGAGTATTTTGTGGTGAAAGGAGTACAAGTGTATAGCATGCATTTTCTGTATTAAGAATTCACCATCGACCAATGGCTATAGAAACACAACCAATTTTAATTAAATGAAAGGAGTATAGTAACAAAAATAAAGACAGCATGCCAACAATTGCAAAGAATCCTGTAAACTGGTAGAATGAGTACTATCTACATTTTTATAATTTAACTCATATTTTTATCTCGTTTTATACTTTGAGTTTTGACATCTTTGCTTTCATTTGTTTTCTCAATTTGACTGCATAGAACACTATCTTTTTTATGTTGGTCCTAGTGATTTGGTAGAAATAGATCTTATTTTTTTTAATTTTTTTTAATGTTTATTTATTTTTGAGAGAGACAGAGACAGAATGCAAGTGGGCTAGGGGCAGAGAGAGAGGGAGACACAGAATCCGAAGCAGGCTCCAGGCTCCGAGCTGTCAGCACAGAGCCCAACACGGGGCTCCAACTAATGAGCTGTGAGATCATGACCTGAGCCAAAGTTGGACGCTTAACTGACTGAGCCGCCCAGGTGTCCCAAGATCTTATTTTCAATTCTACTAGTGGCTGGGTAGAAAATCTAAAAATATAATGTTACATGCATTTTCAATTAAGTGAATATAGACTGAGATTTTATAGTTATTCTCATGTGTGTATATATTTTTCATTGATACAGCATTTTGAAGTTTGTTTCTTAATACTCCACATTATTCTGCAGCTTGATTTTGTCATTCAGCAATCTATTATGAATACCTTTCAATTAATGGATATAGATCTAATTAACTATATATATATATATATATATATATATATACACACACACATATATATATATACACATATATATACATATATATACCAGCATATATATACACATATACATATGTGTATATATAAATACATACACACACACACACACACACACATATATATATATATATATATATATATATATATATATATATTTCCATAGTTCTTTTTTTCCGTGATATTTATAGGTGATATTGTCAATGTGGGAGATCTCACTTGGAGCTGCAATTAACATTTGGAATTAAATCAACAGTAAGGAAGCATAATCACAGCATGAGGCAAATACCCAATACCTCAGATAAATTAGAAGATACACTCAAAGGGTGAAAGTGAAGGTACTTAGATATTTATTTTCTGTATATTAAGGGTTCAAGCTATTTTATGTGTATATAGTCCATTTGACAGTTTCTTGGTTTGGAGTCATGTTAAGTTTCTTAATGTAGAAACAGGATTTTTTTTTTTTTTTTACCCCATTCACCCATTAAAAGAAAACAAACTTGTTAAAATATACCTCTTGGCATAACAATCTAAATCTACATTTTTCTTAAGGAAATAAGGCCTGAACAAGTTTTATTATTTGCTTTGGTTGTTACTTATTTTTTCTCCTACTCTTTCAGATGTGCTTACTGATTGTCTTAGGACCTTATAGTTATTTTGTGAATAAGACGAGAATCTGGAAAGGTAAGAGTAATTAGTGGTAGGATTATGACTAGAACACATAGTTAAGGTAAGGGAGAGATCAATCGAATTATTGAAGAAGTTATGATAGGAGACTGAAGGGACAAGCATACTATTATACTTTTGGGGGAAGCAAAGAAAAGAATTTTCATGATGTAAGGATCACATTACCATCATGGATGTTTAGAGATAGGCCAGGAGAGTAGTATCATACAAGGAGGTTTAAAAATAAAGCAGAAATGTAAGAAAATATTTAGAGAAAATTGCAAGATAAAATAATATTTTGTTAAGCAATATTATTAACAAAACTGTTTTGCATTGAGTTAGCATTTTACTGTTTCATATAAGCTATTTAGCTCTCACAAGACCATAATAAGAGCTGTTGGTGAAGTTTCAGAGATAATAGATAACTGCCATGAAACTACATGGCTAACAAATGGCAAAATCACAGTTCAGGGCAGTCTTTCCAATCTCTGAATTTCCAAAGAGGCAGTCTATATTCTCAATGTAAGTAGAAAGAATAGAAAAGGCACATTAAGTGAGCTACATTGGGATACAGAACAGACTAGGGAGTGGAAATGGACACATTAGCAATGATGGAAGATGATAACAATACCAGAAAATGTGTGGAGAAGGAGATGGGAATTAAAGAAGGAATGAAAATAGTAATGTAAACAGCTTTAGTGGAGAGGATGAGGGAGTGAAAATACTAATGCCAAACATATGCTATCTTCTTTGTGAAGTCGGAAGTGATATCAGTTAAAGAGATAATATAGTGGTCATACATTAATATAGCCATTTTGGATAAGAATTTAGAAAAATAGATATGTTAAATATATATAATTTATAATATAAATATATTTCTAACATAAATATTATGTATAACTATATATTATAATCCTATATACTATGTATTATAAAAATACATATGTATGTGTGTCTTTATATATGTATATGTATGTATGTGTGTGCATGTACAATTCATTGTTGTTTCTTCCAAAGGGACTTCAACTGTTTTATGTTATTAAAAAATTAATCTCTTTTACCAAAATGGAAATTAAGAAATTATCATTTCAGATGCACAGAACAGCAATTATTGCTTGATCTTCCATTTAAATTATATTCTGTCAAATCTAATTAATGATTTTTAAATGTCAGTTATGTGGTATTTTTCTTTGTATTCATCATTCTGTCAATGTCTCAATCATTGTGCCTCATTAATTGTGCTTCCTATAGGCTCCTCATTTCATCAGAAAAGGTGAAGGTTGAATAAATGAATGAATAAATGAGTGAATGAATGGAAAACATTCATTCAAAACAAACATTTTGTACTTCTGTCATTAAAGATATGACATATTGCTTTTGTGTTCATGAAAATTTCAAAATTCATTTTTTTCTTTAAATTACTCACGTATAAATTTGTTAAATGAAAATGAGCACTTAAGCTAATGCATTAACAGTCACTTCTGTACTGATGCAATGGTACAGTGGCAAAATTAAGAAATTAAAAGAATCATACAGAGAAGGAAACTCCAATAGGGGTAAAAGAAGGATGCACACGTCAAAAAATTTGCCTACAGGAGTTAAAAATATATTGAACTAAAATGAAATTGTAAATAAAAAATCTGGACTAATTTATATGTGAGGGATTGTATTAGGCAAGGTTTTACAGAAAATAGAACCAACAGGATCTATACATATCTATCAGTTGACATCGTTCACTCTATCTATCTTCTATCTGTGTATCTATCTATCTATCTATCTATCTATCTATCTATCTATTTATCTATCTATCTCTAATTTATATTTATGTAGACATTATACTAATTGAATCACACAATTATTGAAGATGAGAAGTCTCATGTTCTATCATTAGCAAGCTAGAGAACCAGAAAAGCCAGTGGTGTAACTCAGTCAGCCTGAAGGCTTGAGGATGAGAAGAGTCAATGGTGTAAGTCTTATAGTCCCAAGGCTAAGGAACTAGGAGTGGATGATGTCCTAGCCTCCAAGCTATATATGCAAGCACAAATAGAGAGACCAAATTTGCCCTTCCCACACTTTGTGTTCTGTTAAGTTGCTCGTCTGATTCATTGATCCCAATCTATATTGGAGAGGGCAAACTTCTTGACTCTGTATACCGATTCAAATGGTAGTATCTTCTGGAGATACCCTCATAGTCACATGTCAAAACAGTTTTTTACCAGTTATCTGGGCATCATTTTTCACCCTGTTCAAGGTGACAATAAAATTAACCATCACCTCTTGTCAACGTGGCACACAAATGAATCTCCTTAAACTATATTTAGTATCAAAGTAAAGATAATAACGAGGTCATGATTCCATCTAACATAATACAACTATCCTTTGTACTCCTGAAAATGCACTAATCCCTTTTCCAGAAGAGGAGAAGGTCCTTGAGTGATTTTTACCCTTCTCCTGTTATTATATAAATTAAATATTATGGTATAAAATTAACCATTTAATAAATGGTTAATACATCTTATGTTATATGTAAGGAATAAGAAATGGCAAAAAAAAAAAAAAAGGGGCGCCTGGGTGGCTCAGTTGGTTAAACGCCTCACTTCAACTCAGGTCGTGATTCCACAGTTTGTGAGTTCAAGCCCCACTTCGGGCTCTGTGCTGACAGCTCAGAGCCTGGAGCCTGCCTCGGATTCTGTGCCTCCCTCTCTCTCTACCCCTCTTCTGCTCGTTCTCTGTCTCTCAACAACAAATAAATGTTAAAAAATTAAAAAAAAAAGAAAATGGAAAAAACAAAGATATTTGCTTAAAATTCTTTTTAACATTTGTTCATTTTTAAGAGACAGAGAGAGACAGAGCACGAGTGGGGGAAGGAAGAGAGAAACAGAGACACAGAATCTGAAGCAGGCTCCAGCTCTGAGCTGTCAGCACACAGTCCAATGCAGGGCTCGGACCCACAAACTGCGAGATCATGATCTAAGCTGAAGTCAGGTACTTAACCAACTGAGCCACCCAGGCACCCCAAAGATATTTGCTTAATATATGAGATATATACATGCAAACATTTTCACAACAAAATAGGAAGGAAATACTTATGACAATGGCAGTCCTCATTTCTATAAGTGGTCATGTGATTGAAGCTGGTATTTATAATAACCTTTTTGTTCTACTGCTCATCCCATATTTCCTTTGTCTTTAGCAAGCATCGCAGCTGGTAGGGTGATCTAAATCTCCTTCTTCAAGGATCTGGGCCATTAGTAGTCCTGCCTTGATTGGGTTGTTGTAGCTTTCTATCAACCAAATTACAGAGCATGATAATACTAACAGTTGCCCTAAGCAATTGCCAATACTCCAGACACACTCTTCCCTATCTCCATTGTGGAATAATACTCCAGTTTCCTCTTCAGAACAAAGGCCAATCAGCCCAGACAACACCAAACACTACTGCCTATGGACTCAGAGGTATGAGGAGTCTCAAGTGTCCCTGCAGCCATCTTAACTTCCAGGGCAATGGAATCACTGTTTTGTCTTTTGGTGAGAAGTATTTCTCTTGGAAGACCTCTAGTCCAGAAAAGCATACATTCTGGAAACAGGAAGCAATAATTTTGTTAATTGCTATTACTAAGGGTAGTAGTGAATGATGTTACTCCCATTTCCATCCCTTGATTCCTGGGCCCATAAATCCTGGGTGTTGGAGAAACAGAACCATATATTGAATGTTGATACAATAGTACCTACAGCTTTTTGGAGAAATTTGCTTCAGTCCTGCAAGGTATTGCCACATAGCCAGCAGTGTAACTGGGTCTTCAAAAGGCTCTTCCACTGTTCTAAACCAGTTGCTTCAGGATGGTGGGGAACATAGTAATGCTAATAAATTCCATGAGCATGAGCCTATTGCTGCACTTATTTTGCTGTAAAATGAGTTCCTTGATCCAAAGCAATGCTATAAGGAATACCATGACAGCTGATAAGGTATTCTATAAGTACAGGGCTGATATTTGTGACAGAAGTATTGCATGCAGGGGAGGTTAATCCATAGCCAGGGTAAGTATATATATATATACCGGACAAAATTTGTCTTTTCCATGATGGAAGAAGTCCAGTGTAATCAACCTGCCAGCCGGTAGTTGGTTATTCACCTGGAGGAATGGTGCCGTAGCAAGGGCTCAAAGTTGATCTCTGTTGTTGGCAGATAAGGCACTCAGCGCAGGCCATAGTCAATTCAGCTTGGTAAGTAGAAGTCCATGTATAATCTCCATGTTTTTTGGGCAGAGAAGTCTCTTCATGTACCTCTTCCCAAATTTCTCTGTCATCAATTCTACTCATGTTTATTTTTTAATTAATTTTTTAGACAGAGAATGAGAGAGGGCAAGCAGTGGAGAGGGGCAGAAAGGAGAGAGAGAATCTCCATGCTGAGCCAGGGACCATGACCTGAGCCAAAATCAAGAGTCAGATACTCAACTCACTGAGCCACCTCCTACTAATTTTGAATTATATTACTTCTAAGTCACTGACCATCTAACCAAACTATTGGCCACAGCCCCTAAATAAGTATATAATTGCATCTCTCACCATTTCTCCTTCTAAGCAAAGTGAACAAATGTGCTGCCTAGAGTTCTGCCCACTGAGAGGACTCCCTTCACCATTGTCTGTCAGGGATGTTCCAGAAAGGTGCTGCAGTAGTGAGCTGCCCACTTTAGGGTGATGCCTGTATATCATACAGCACCATCTGTAAGATAGACTCAAGTTTTCTCTTTCTCTATAAACTGAGTATACAGAACTTCTCATGGAGCCATAGGTACAGTCCAGAAGAAAGACGGCAGTATAACAGGAATGGGGATGATGGACATTTAAGCCACTTCTTCATGTAACTTGTAGTTTTAGGGTTGTCTCTGGCCCCATCATCTATATATTACTTTCATCTGATGATGGAGTATTGCTGTGCATACCTAATTTTGTGGCTTGGTAGGTCAGATAACATCCAATTCATGATGGGTAGCTCAGGTTGTATGGTAACACAGTGTCCCATGGTCAAACCTTCTGTCTCTGTTAAGGCAAGTAGCAGTACAAAAGCTGTTTCTCAAAAGGAAAGTAGTAATATACAAATTATGGCAGAGCCTTGCTCCAAAATCCTAGAGGATTACACTAAGATTGCCATATAGAAACTTGCCAATGGCTGCAAACAGCATCCTTATGAACTGACAATTCGAGTACCATTGGATGTGATGAAGCATGTCAGGACATCTGATTGCTGCTTTAAATATGCGGTACATTATGGTAATCACACCCATCTTGCCTTTAGTAGTTGAGTGTTACCACTTGGCCCTCGCCAACCCAGGATCCAATCACTCACACTGCATTTAGGTTTTCTAATTGAGTAGCTCCAGTTCCCACTGTAAACTCTGGCTTACACAGAGATGTGCAGTCACAGAGCTCTTTAAGGATACTGGGGCTTTCCCCTCACAAATTTATTTCTCAAAGTATTGGTTAAACACATTTAGACCCTCAGGCGTTGGATATGTAGGGGGCTTAAATGACAAATCCACTCTAACACTGTATTTTCCCTAAACCTCTGAATCGCTTCATCTATATAAATCAAGGGAAGTTGGGCATTTCCAATCATTCCTAGTGAGCCATCTTTTGGTCCATATTTCAGCCAACCAACCCAATAAACTATCAGAACTCTTTCTAACTCCCTGAGTTGCAATATTAAATGCAGATTTGTTTTTCTTAGCTCATATCAATAAATTTGGTCTGGTCCAACTTTATATTCCTTCCACCATGATCCCATACCCTTATTATTCATTCCCACATATATTCCCAAGATTTCTATCAGTATAAATAAAAAAAAAAACACTTGAGTATTTATTTTGGAGTGTAGTGTACATCCTGGCACCCCCACCAAAATCTTGCTAGTTCTCATTCTTTGATAGTTCCAAACTTAGATTTCCCTCCTATCACTAAATTGTTTTCTCTTTATCTTTTACTCTAATTTCTATTTTTTTAAATTTGGAAGAGAGAGAAAAAGAGAGAGAGAGAGATCAAGAGAGAGCAAGTGTGTGAGTGGGGGATGGGTAAAGGGAGAGAGAGAATCTCAAGCAGGCTTCATGCCCAGCAGAACCTGATGTGGGGCTTAATCCCACAATCCCAGGATCATGACCTGAGCCAAAATCAAGAGTCAGATGCTCAATCAACTGAGCCACGCAGGTGCCCCTCCAACCTCTTCTTTTAATCAGCTTCTTAGTTTCACAGTGTTATAGGACTCAGTTTTCAGATTTCTTCTTTTCCCATCCACATTAATTTCCATTGGTGATTTGTTTTAGTCTCAAATGTACAATTATCTCTGCTTGGATGTTCAACAGACATGTAAAACATGATTCACCAAAAGTAAGCAGCTGTCCCTGCCCTGCCCCTGAATATTTTCAAAATATGTGTCATCCAGCGTTCTTAGCTCAGTTGATGGAAAACCCATCCTTCCAACTGCTTAGGCTAAAAACCTTACAAGTTATCCTCGACTCTTCTCATTCTTTCCAACTCCACATGGCATCATAAAATCTAAAACATTACCATTTCTCACCACCTCCATGTGCTTTGTTCATGACATAACTCAGGGGCATAAGACAGTGCCTGAGACATAGTATACTCTGAAAAGACATGTAAATGGATTTCCATGTTTCCTCAGATAAAAGTGAACAACCAAAATGGATGTTGGGCTTGATTCATTTTGGGAGGGATGCAAAGGGGAAATGGTAGGTCAGTTTAAATGGAAAAAGAATGTCAAGATCATTTTGCAAACCTTCCTACAGTAATAAGGATTTTGGATTTCAGCCCAGATATACTGTAAAAAATTATTTGGAATTTTTAAGACTTTAAACTATAAGGTTGTCCCCTCTTGTATGTGATTTTGCTTTCTTTGGTTTCAGTCACCCATATTCAACTGTGGTCTAGAAGCGGATGGTCCTCCTTTTGACATATCGTCAGAAAGTAGTAGTCTAACACTACGTCACAATGCCTATGCCGTTCACCTCATTTCATCTCATCACATAAGCATTTTATCATCTCACATCATCATAAGAGCGAGTACAGTACATTAAGATATTTTGAGAGACCATATATACCCAACTTTTATTACAGTATATTGTTATAACTGTTCTATTTTTATTATTGTTGTTAATCTCTTACTGTGCCTATGTAATAAATTAAACTTTATCATAGGCATGTAGGTATGAAAAAACATGGTATATATAGGGGTCTATACTACATGTGGTTTCAGGAGTCTCCTGAGTGTCTTGGAAAGTATCTCCTGAGGATAAGTGTACTAAGTGTTGAGTCTAATGTACTAGTGTACTAAGGGGGCTAGTGTACTAAGACTTGAGTCAGAGCAGCATCATCAAGCCCCAAAGCTGAAACTACTATGAAAATAAATTCCCTCATTAAAAGGAGGAACTCTATATTTTTGCAATGGAAAATACTGCTCATTAAAATGTTTAAAATGTCAGCTGTTTCTTAAATTATATTAATTAGAAACAATGCCAAACACTTTTATTATCTTTCACATTCATCCTAATTAAAAAAAAAGTCAATTTTCACTTGAAAGTAAGTTTCCTAAGGCTCATCCAAGGGATGTCAGCAAAAAGAAAAAAAAAAGGATGTCAAAAAATAAAATCGTGCAGTATTTTGTGTATTAATGTCTAAGAAAGTTATATGAACCCATTGGGATCAAACACACACAATATACTTTTTTTTTTAATATTGTGATTCCACTGTCAAAATATTAAGCACAGAAAATAAGCTCTTTTTTCTGTTCTATGAACAGAACATTCTTAAATCATTTCCTTAGTCATTTATTAAAGAAACAGGCTCTGTAGGGCACTCAGGTCTAAAAATATGTGCTGAGTTCTGGAGAATACAAGTAAGTATGAAGCTTCTTGATGGTATAAGAAATGAGGATGAAAATACTGTCTGTATGTTCACTATTATCCCCCTAACACCTATTAGGTTTTGGCACATAGTAGATGCTCCAAAAATAAATGTCAAAATGCTGAAAATTCATTTGATATAATAAGTTATGCACCTGCAAAGATTAACTGAAATTCTTCTACTATTTATAATTAAGTCCTCATATTGGCACTTGTAACTTTTTCAAGTATTTTCCTAAGTTGTCTCATTTGATTTTAATAACTCCATAGAACAGAGAACTTTTATTTTACTAATTAGGATACATTAATTGATGTGTCTAAATTCACATAGCAGAACCACTAAAACTCAGACCCGTACTTCTTTTTTTTGTTCCCAGTAGATCATATTTTCTATATGATATATTTATATTGTAAGACATACAAACTAAGGAAAAAACACCCCCTCTGAGTCACTATTCTCAAATACAGTTTCCCCTCACACTTTTGACGTAATTCAAGAATATCTAAATCCAATTTTTCCAGTAAACAATCAATATCTCATACTTATTTTACTATTTCCCTAGCATAATATTTAGATATTATTGTATGAAATATGGAGTAAAAATAGACTTATTTGAATAACTTGTTTCCTGATCATTTTCATTCTTCAGATCTGAGTAGCTTAAGACCATTAGAAAGAGGAGGATAATTAAGTCTCCCTTAATATTCTGAATAATTCTTTTGAATTATCTTATTTTCCTACAAAATCCCTATGAGATAGGCATAAAAATACCCTATTATTTTGATGATAATAGAGAGGCTTTGAAAGTTCAAGTGACTTTTCCAAGTTAAGGACTAAAAGAAAGACTGGAACAGGGGCAATCTGAATTCAAAGCCCTCCAAATTTTAACCTCATACATGCTTACCTGAGTACTTTTGCTTCTGTGTGTCTTCCTAGAATATATATGCAAACATAAATGCAATGACTATCTTTCCACATTTTTATTCTTCTGGTCCTGCTTGGTAAATTATTTGCTCCCCATATATACCTATACAAATATAGTTATTCAGCCTCATAATACAGGACCAAGGATGAATCTTACATGAGAAAGAGAGAGAAAGAGGGAAAGAAATTCTTTGATAGTTCTGTAGCCCCAACAATGAATCAATCACTATGCTCCTCCTGACTGTATTTTGCTGGATTCCATTTTCTAAGTGAATGCAATCTGGTAGTAAGTTGCCTTCCTTGACATTACTCACATTTAAGGATACCTTCCTATGCCTATGGTCACTGAAATAGGTGACTGAACATCAGTTTCTATCCTTCCAATATTGAGTCCCTGAAATCTGATGCAAAATACTTTTAGACCATAGAACATGATATATCAGTATCAATTGGCATTAAAACACAAAGGTTGGTTTTAAATCATCAGATAAGAATAGTTAGGATAAAGTTAAATATGCAAGAAATATTACATATATCTGGAAAGTCTTAGTAAAACTAAGTTCAGAAGTAGCAATTGAACAAAATTGATGGATTAATGATGAATCAAGAAATGTGTTATAGAATTTGGAGACAGAATGCAGTTGAAAACTACATACCTGATTTCGCTGAATAATTTTCAAAAACATATTTTTACATAAGCAACTGGAATTGTGTGATATAGCCAGGTATCAGGGGAAAGGCTAAGAGAGATGAGCTGGTAGTAACCTGTGCTGAGATGAGAATTTCTGACACAAAAACCATATGTTTGAGGAATAATAACAGAGTGTTCTTCAAAATCAGGCTATATTAAAGTGAGCAATCGTTGGGTGGCTGGGTGGCTCAGCTGGTTAAGTCTCAGACTTTGGTTCAGGTCTTGATCTAATGGTTTGTGAGTTCGAGCCCCGTGACAGGCTCTGTGCTGACAGCTCAGAGCCTGGAGCCTCCTTTGGATTCTGTGTCTCCTTCTCTCTTTGCCCCTTTCCTGTTCACACTCTGTCTCTCTGTCTCTCTCTCAAAAATAAATGGACACTGAAAAAAAAAGTGACCAATCGAAAACTTGTATGTCCAAAGCTTGGAATTATATGAATGCAGAGTTGTAATGGGAATATAATATTCATTTTCTCACATTTTTCTGTTATCCCAACCTTGAAAAGTCATAGCTATCAGTACATGTTCCAGTCAGTTAACATATTTTTAAATGTTATAAACAGAGAATAATAATGATTAGTACTAGTCAGGATTCTCCAGAGAAAGAGAGTCAATAGGATATATAGAACAATATAGAATATATGGATCTGTCATCTATCTATATATTGATCTATCTATCTATAAATGAAGACTTTTGTTTAAAAGAATTGGCTCAGAGGATTATGTCATCAGCAAGTGAAAAATCTGTAGGGTAGATTGGCAGGCTGGAGACCCAGAAAAGAGTCAGTGCCATGGTTCAAGCCTAAAGGCCTACAATCTAAAGATCTAGTTAAAAGCTGATGCAGTTCAAGTCTGAAGACTGTCTGCTGCAGAATTCCCTCTTGCTTGCAGGGAAGTCATCCTTTTTTCATTTACACCTTCAACTGATTGGATGTGGTCTACCCATATTATGAAGGGCAATACACTTTACTAAGTCTACCAATTTAAATGTTAACCTCATGCCAAAACACACTTACAGAAACATTCAGAATAATTTTTGACTGCATATGTGGGCACCACGGCCCAGCCAGGTTGACGTGTAAAACTAACCATCATAGGAGTTCAAAGGTCTCAGCCATAATTCTTGAGTACAAATTATATGACAATTTACTAATATTGTGGCAACAGTTCCTTTTGCCCATAAAACGAGGAAAAACTTACTTCCTTTGATAGTACTATTGTAAAAAAAAAAGGCAATAATAAATATAAATGTTCCTACCACAACATCTGGCACATATTTGTATTTGATGAATAACAGACTCATCATTTGTTAATAGCTTTGCATGTTTGTGCTTCACCTGAATGAACTTTTCTTGACCTTCCTTTTCTGGAATAAAACCTAGATAGATCTTATCCTGTTTTTAGTTTTTGTGCTAAAGCTCTCACTTTCTACCTCTCTTATGCAATGAAATGAATCTCCTAATAATCAATCCATTAGATTTCTATTTCTAATTCTCTACCTTAAATTAGCATACTCCTGCCTTCTAATTAGACCTAAGGAGTCCATGAACTGGTTAGACAGGGTAATCTTTGAATGTAGCCTAGCTAATATTACATTTTCAGATTAAAACAGAAACACCCAAATTATCTACATTTAAAAAATTGCATTTAACTGCATAACATATGTGTTATCTATAGGCCAAAAGCAATGAGGGACTTCCAACACTGCAAATATTTAAAACTATAAGGACCGTGTACCCAGGGGGGAAAAAAGACATTTACTCTATATCAATGAGTTCAGATTTACAATTCTAAAAGTGGATGCCTATTTGAAAGCAATTAATAAAATATACCCAAACTCTGAATGACTATATCGTTTCTGACCCATTTATAATAAAAATAAATCTACTGACAGGTTTGAAGTTTTCTAAGTCTGAAAATCCTAGAAGTCTGGTCCTTTTTTTTCCTTTCTCTTTTAGTTGCCCTTGGCAATATTGGCAATTTAGATATCCATTTGGCCATTCTAAGTAAGTGAGGTCCACATTTATACCTGAAGTCCCAACCCTACCTTTGACCAACACATTACCAGTCTGCAGTACATAATGAATATGGCCTTAATACTGTGACATTAAGTACATTAAGAACAAAGAAAGACCAATTCAATTCATTATCTTAACACAAATAAAAATCCCTACCTGAATTATTATTTTCTCATTTACCTCACTTAAACTTTGAATCATTCTTAATTCATCCTATCTTTGGTTTCCTTTTGCTCCATCACCATCTATATTCAACAGGCTAAAATCTCTATATTTGCTATGACTCTTGAGTTTTTCCCCTTAACCTAGTATTGGTCTCCACTGACTTCATTAAGCACTTATTACTACATCTCCCAATAAGAATGAATTGTGTCACTCATATAATCAAGTCTTACACCAATGTTACCTGTATTTCTCTGCAAATAGCAAGGTTTTACAGATTGAACCCTTAATTATACTCTGGATTTCCTGTCAATTCATCTGTGATTTCAAAAGGGGGATTTGGCCTTCATTTTAGCAGGGGATCTAATCTTCTTCCTTTTAGCTTCACTTGGGTCTTTGACACCTTTTTCCTGAACCGTGATCTTTAAATTATAGGCTCATCTAGGCTGCTGTGAGCACAGAACATGCCCTCAAATTACAAGTCTATTTGTGCTGGTTGGCAAGTGCATTTATTAGCATTAATGTATCAATTATTTTTAATTAGTTCTTAGAACTTCTCTTTCACCAATAGTAAAGTCATTAGCTGCAATTTGCAAATGAAAATGATCACAATGTTTCCCATGCCCCACATAATAGTGCCTTTCATTATCTAACCCAGAAAACCACTTACTATTTTCGCTTATTTTAGTCCCTTTTTTTTTTTTGTTATCTGTTAGCCTAACAACCTATGGAAATCTTAACAATGTGGCAAAAGTTTCCTAATTGCTCCTTCCACCCCATACTGATATCAGGGTGAATTCCAACCTCCTCTATTCTTTGTCTAGTTTATTTCTGTATAGCTGAAACAACAAAACACTTTTTTGAAAGCAACAACAACAAGAACATGACCAAAAAATCCCACCTTTGGAACTCACAGTAGTTTGCATTCAAGACCAGAAAGAAGAAACATCTTCAAACCTCCACTGTCTAGATCATTTCAGGCCATAGTGATTGTAATCTTTTCATTTAGGGCAATTCTTTGTATATTTAGTTTAAAAGTGATTAATTTTTGAATTTCATTTTAATATCTTAAATGCTTTAGCAATCACAAAAAACATTTATTTGCCAGAACATCTGGTTTATATTTGAGGCAGAAGATAGTATCACAAATGTATACCAGGAATAAATTAAATGTAGAAACAAAAGATCCAGTTTTCTATACAAAAAGGTCTCAGATTAACCCATTAACTAATAACAAAATTAACAAGTGGTTCACCTAACACTTAATTTAACATTAAAAATCAAACTTAAATCATTGAATTATGAATCAAGGTTAATTTACAATAACTTATTTTATTGAAGCTCAGTTAAAGGTAGTTCATGTGAAACAACACTACATATAGTTTACTTGAATAAGCTAGAATATTTGAAAGTCTCCGAACAGAAATTTAACTTGATTCAATTTTTCGATTATGGTTCAAAATTATCACAAAGTTGTATGTGGTAGCAAATGTTATTTCAAAGACTTTCAACCCATGCTCCTTGGAGTAGATTTGGGTAAGCAGTTATAGGTTATACACAGAAAGTCTTAAACACAGAGCCAAGTCACTTTCTTTATTACTTACATTTTTAAAACATATTTATTCAACCTCAATAGTTTGAGGCGACATACATAATAGTCAGTGAATACACAATTCCTCAAAACTTTCCAGTGACCTCATCAATGTCAATAGATAATTAGACAAGATTAAAATCAAACTCCACTGATTTCTGTTGCAGTACAATGCTACTGTAACAATAAGATGTCATATCCAATAAATAAGAATCCATCATTAAGTCAATCAATACATATACTGAATGTCTTTTTTGTAAGCTAAATTTTAAACAAAAGCAAATGATATGATAAATATATGTCAATAACCACATAGAAAAAATTGAAGTAGATACTCAATAATACCAGGAAGGTGAATCATGTTCAAAATGTATCGGTTCTAGTGGGAACAAACATGGAAAAACCCAAGAACTGGGAATAAAGAAAAGAGAGCGTACAAGTGATGTTGCCTGATGTAGTTTAAGCTATGCAATTTACAGCCTTAAATTCAGTCTCCACCAGACTGATGTAGTAAGCATCCTTCCAGTTACATTTACAGATAAGGAGTAGACCTAAAGCATTTAAAGAAGTCACCCAGGATTACACAGCATGGGAAGAAGAATGCTCAACTTGGAATCAGCTCTGTTTTTCTTTAAAGTCATTCTCCCTTGATGTTTAAGAATATGGATAACAAAGAAATGGGCTGGCTGGAGCAGTTACCTAATACTTTACAAAGTAGGAAACCTTCAGAAACAAGGATAGGAAGAATAGAAATTTTTTTCTATCTAGAAAGAATTTAATTTAGACTACTGTCGGTTCACAAATTGGCCCCTACACATGGAGGGCAAAGAGGGACCAATGAAAAAGGTAGACCACTCCAGAGTGGTAGGTGGCAGGTTTCATAAGCAAAGGTTTGTCTTGTGCTGTCACAAGATGTGTAGGTCTCTGCACCTGCCCATCCAAATCCCAAAAATGTACATTAAAATGAAAAGCTTTTGCACAGCAAAGAAAACCATCGACAAAACAAATAGAAAACACATTAAATAGGAGAAGATATTTGCAAATGACTTATCTGATAAGGGGTTAATATCCAAAATATATAAAGAACTTAAAAAACTCAACACCAAAAAACCATAAATAATCCAACTAAAAAATGGGCAGAAGACATGAACAGACATTTATTGAAAGAAGACATACAGATGGCCAACAGACACATGAAATAATATTGACATCACTCATCAACAGGGAATGCAAATCAAAACCACCATGAGATATCACCTCACATCTGTCAGAATTGCTAACATGAAAAAGACAGGAAACAACAAAAGCTGGAGAAGATTTGCAAAAAAAGGAAACTTTGTGTGATGTTGATGGAAATGTATACTGGTGCAGCCACTGTGGAAATAGTATGGAAGTTCCTCAAGAAATTCAAGATAGAATTACCATATGATCCAGTAATTCTATTGAGTATTTACCCAAAGAAAATGAAAATGCTAATTCAAAAAGATAAGTGCACCCCTGTGTTTTTTGTTGATGTTATTTATTTGTTTTTCAGCATTATTTTACAATAGCCAAGATATGGAAGCAAGCTGTGTCCATTAATAAATGAATGAATAAAAAGGTGATGTGTGTATACGTGTATGTGTGTGTGTGTGTGTGTGTGTGCGTGTGTGTGTATTACTCAGCCATAAATAAAGAATGAAATCTTGCCATTTGCAACAATATAGATGGATCTAGAGGGTATAATACTAAGTGAAACAAGTCAGAGAAAGACAAATACCATAACGATTTCACTCATGAGTGGAATTTAAGAAATTAAACAAATGAACGAAGAAAAAGAAACAAAACCAGATTCTTAAATATAGAGAACTGGTGGTTGTCAGAGGGGCAATGGGTGGGGGGGGTGGGTGAAATAGGTGAAGGGGATTAAGAGTACACTTATCACAATGAACAGAGTAATTTACAGAATTGATGAGTCACTATAGTGTATACCTGAAACTAAGACAACACTGTATGTTAATTATACTGGAATTTATTAAAAAATTTAAATATACAAAGAGGGCCTGAGTTCAGTCATAAATATCATACAGATGGTGTCAAAAACACATTGCTCTCTTAAGGCTGCACCCTTGAAAACAGCTCTGGCTGTGGGTATGGTTGAGAGAACATACATTCCAAGGGGATACATAACCTCCCATTAGCTTGGGTCTAGCTCACAGATGAACTGGTAGTCATGTCCTCTCAATGACATCATCCAAAATTTACTTGGAATAGACTCAAAAATTTCAAAAATATCTCTTTTTCTCAGGTCTGCAGTCATTCATTTAATCTTTCCTTTTTCCTTTATTTACTCAACAATTATGTTATTATGTCCAGTTAAACATAAGACAAAAGTAACTAAATTTGAGCATTGGATGAGTCCCTCTACATAGCAGCCAATGTGCCTGGTGCCTTACAAAACACATTATCTCATTAAATCTTCACTAGGACACTGTGAGTTATACCATATTGTTCCTGAGTCTCAGAAAGTCAACAGGATAAAGGAAATATAAATCCAGTAAGGACAGATCTCCCCTCTTTGATGTAAGGAAAAAAATCAAGTGATTATCTTCTCCCATGGAACTATTTGGTTCCCTGACAGTATGGTACTCTATTAGGAACCCAGTGTTAAACACCACTGCCAGAAAATTAAACACTTAGCAAACTCTGGTCAGCTTTAGAAAGCCAAGGAATAGTCTTCATTCCTGCTATCATGGCCACTTTGTCCATTAGCTAATTTGATCATCCTGGGAATGCTGGAAAAAGTATCTTGGTAGAGAGAAGTCCACCGAGTTATCAAAAGCAGGTTTTGATAAGTGTTACATGTGGGTCATGCATAGACTCATGTTCAGTATCATACTGAGATGTTTATTTACATGTTTTTCCTCAAAGTTATGTATGGAAAATTCTCCATTTTTTGTTCCAATTCCTTGACCATTTATACAAAGTATTAGATACTTCCATTTTATCAGAGAAAATTCAACATTAAAGAATATCAGTTGTCTGAGGCATAATGGACAAGAAGCTATTCTGCTGACTGAACAAATTTCCTTTCTCCATTTTCTATAAGCAAAGTTCACTTCTGGGTGAAACTCTGATGCCACTTTAATTAACCTAAAACTGGTACCAACACATTATGCAATATCATCTCTAAACCAGGTTTATTTTGTTTTTATACCTTAGTTAACTGGTAATGGAAAATTACTTTGAGACGACCAACATTCCAAACTTCAACAGTCTTTTAAAACGTTTTCCTAGGGATCACAATGCTTACATCACCAGTTTATGTTAGAAGACTTTGGTTTCTGTATCCACATTGTAACTATTTGGGGGAGTGGGAGTGGCATAATAATGCATCCAACTTTATTATCTTGTGATTCATCCCTCTTCTAATCTCCATTTAGTAGGCCCTTATTTCATCTTGATCTGCATTAACTTACTTATACACAGATAGAAATTCATCTGCTTGAATGAAAATGGACTTTGGTGTACACACACACACACACACACACACACACACACACACACACACAGTTTCCAATTCAAATTTAGCTAAACTATATACTCCTTCCTCTTTCAGAAAACATCCTAAAACCCACTCCATCCTCACAATTCCTAGGTTTTAGTTAATTGCTATATTTCTTTTCCTGAATAGTCTTTTCTTTTTGCAATATATCTGCATTTGACAGTGTGGAAGAAACTAGGATACAACTACAATTACAGATACAGTCATAACAAATAATAAGGAAATGAGAGATGTATGTAGGTACCTATTATTAGAGAACCCCTCAGATGAGGGAATAACATTTTTAACAGAAAATGCTCAGAAAAGGAAGGGAGAACTTCTTCATATGGGAAGATAATGAAGAAGAAGATTTTTACAATTTAGGGAACCCCAGATTCTCCCACAAAACACTATTTCAACAACTCAGTTAGTATTCTTTCCTTATTTATTTGCACTAATATGTCTTCATACAGAGACCAGAAAAAGCTGAGAATACAGCTGACGATTCAATTCAGCTACCTGCAGAAGCAAATCCCAAAACTGATTTACGGCCATATCAACTGCCTAGTTGTAAGAAGATAGTTATTATTAAAATATAGTCATACATACTCCTTGAGTTTCAGCTTGCAGTTAGAATTTAACTATTTGAGCTGGGCTATTCTTTTACTTAAATTTTTTCAGGCATTCAGTCATGACTATCCTACTGTGTGGCCTTTGCATTCCTGCTCATCACACTAATCAGGGCAGGAGTTGTGGAGTGGTCAAGAGAAGTTTCTGTCACAAAATGACTTAATTGTTTTCACCTTGCATTTATGGGCTGTGAATTATATATTACAAATCAATTTTTGAGGTTCTATTGAATACATATAATCTTCTATTTTGCTGTTCCTTATCACTTAGAATTCTTTGGTTGCAATCAAGATGGTCTGACTATAGTTACATAGTCAGAAGTGTAATCATTTGAAGGAAAGGTTAGCAATCAGACTTGGAAAATGATAGCCAGTGATGCAATTCAGATGTGTTTGGTTATGATACAGTTGTGTAGCAGAAGCAGCATTATGGGGATGTAGCTATAAGAACTGAATGTGGTCCAAATGTTTAGGTGTCTTTATTTATTTCCTCATAATTCATTCTTCAGAAAAATAAAATTAAACTGTCTAACTTCGATTTCAAATTTACTCTTTGTTTAGGATATGGCAAAGCTTCATTACATAGAATTCTGTGGGGGGAAAAGTTATATCACCAAAAGAATGTCAGGTTAATTTTAGAAAGTGGAAATAAACTTCATATGTGGGCTGTATTTGGTTTACTTATTCATTGGCATTATATAGGTATAAATACAGTCACAAAACCTAAATAGGGTTCAAATGGCCTTACAAAAACAGTTATAGCCTAAATAGAAAACTTTCCCAGTTGGAAGGTGCTTGTTTGATCCTAATGTTATATAGGCATCATAAAGCTATACAGGCTCAGAGAAAAGAACCCATACTGTATTCATACCTTTTATCTCCCACAGTGCTTTACCTATAGTAGAAGGTTTATAAATATTTGTTGAAGAATTAAAAAATTATCACTCATAAATTAAGAATATAGTAAATGATATTGGAAACAGGCTTGATGCAGAGAACAGCAGGCTGGAAAAAGCAGAGGAATATACAGGTGATACAGAAGACAAAATAATGGAAAATGAAGCTGAACAACAAAGAGGAAGAAGAATTGTGGAGCATGAGAATAGATTTAGGGAACTCAGAGACTGTATTAAATGTAATAACATTTCTATTATAGGAGTCCCAGAAGAAGAAGACACAGAAAAGGGGGCAGACAATTTATTTCAAGAAATAATAGCAAAAAACTTCCCTAATCTGGGGGAGAGAACAGACATCCAAAGGCAGAGGCACAGAGAACTCCCATCAAAATGAAAAAGCAGGTCAATATTAAGACATACTGTAATTTAATTTGTAAAATATAGAGATAAAGAAAAAATTTTTAAAAGCATACAGACAAAAGAAGTCCTGAAATTACAAGGGAAAACACATAATGCTACCAAGAGATTTCTCAACAGAAACATGGCAAGCCAGAAGGCAGTGGCATGATATATTCAAAGTGCAAAATGAGTAAAAATCTGCAGTCAAGAGTACTCTATCCAGCAAGGCTATCATTCAAAATAGAAGGAGAGATAAGGAGTTTCCCAGACAAATAAAAACTAAAGGAGTTCATTGCTACTAAACCAGACTTTCAAGAAATATTAAAGGGGACTCTTTATAAGTGCAAGGAGAATCTCAAAGTGACAAAGATAAGAAAGGATCAGGGAAAATCTCCAGAAACAATGACAAAAGCAAGCAATAAAATGGCAATAAGTATGTGTCTGTCAATAATTACTTTGAATGTAGATGGACTAAATGCTCTAATAAAATCCAGAGGGTGTTAGAATGGATAAAAGAAAAAAAATAAAAAGAAAAAGACCAAGCTATATTCTGCCTATAAGAGACTCATTTTAGACCTAAAAATACCTGCAGATTGAAGGTGAGGGGGTGGAGAGACATTTATCACATAAATGGATGTCAAAATGAAGCTAGAGTAGCAATACTTACATTGGTCAAACTAGACTTAAAAAAAAAAGACTGTCAAAAGAGACAAAGGTCATTAGAAAATCATAAATGGGACAATCCAATGAGAAGATACAACAATTGTAAATATCTATTCATCCAATATGGAAGCATCCAAATATCTAAATAGTTATTAACAAACATAAAGTAACTAATTGATAATAACACAATAAGAGTAGTGGACTTTAATATCCCACTTACATCACTGGATAGGCCATCTGGACAGAAAATAAACAAGGAAACAATGGCTTTGAATGATACACTGGACCAAATGACTTATCGGATATATTCAGAACATTCTAACCTAAAATAGCAGAATACTCTTTTTGAGTGCACAAGGAACATTCTCCAGAAGAGGTCAAATATTATGTCACAAAACATGCCTCAAAAGACAAAAAAAAAGATTGATATCAAACCATGCAACTTTTCTGACCAAAAAGCTATGAAACTAGAATTCACCCACAAGAAAAAAATATAGAAAGAGGGAGGCTAAACAACCAGGTACTAAACAATGAAGGAGTCAACCAAGAAATCAAAGAAGAAATTTTTTAAAAAGTGGGTGGAAACAAATGAAAACAAAAATACCACAGTCCAAAACTTTTGGGATGCAGCAAAAGTGGTTCTACGAGGAAAGTGTGTGTGTATATATATATACACACACACACACACACAAATATATAATACACATTATACATATATATATATATATGTATAATGTGTGTGCACATATGTATATATAATGTGTGCATACACACACACACACACACACACACACACACACACACACACATAATACAGGTCTACAACAAATAGCCCAAAAAATCTCAAGTAAACGACCTAATCTTACACCTAAGCAGCTAGAAAAAGAAAACAAATGAAACCTAAAGCTAGCAGATGGAAGGAAATAATAAAGATTAGAGCAGAAATAAATGATATAGAAACTAAAAAAACAAAAACAAAAACAATAGAACAGATCATTGAAACCATGTTCTTTAAAAAAAAATTAAAATTGATAAACCTCTAGTCAGACTTATCAGCAAGCAAAGAGAAAGGACTCAAATAAATAAAATCACAAAGGAGAGAGGAGAAGTAACAACCAATACCACAGAAATACAAACAATTATAAGAGAATACTATGAAAAACTGTATGCCAACAAATTGGACAACCCTGAAGAAATGGATAAATTCCTAGTAGCATATAAACTATCAAAACCTGAAATAGGATGAATTGAAAACTTGAACAGACTGATAACTAGCAAAGAAACTGACTCATAATCAAAAATGTCCCAACAAACAAAAGCCCAGGGCCAATGGCTTCACAGGTGCATTCTACCAAACATTTAAAGAAGAGTTAATACCTATTTTTCTCTAACTATTCCAATAAATTTAAAAGGAAGGAAAACTTCTACATTCATTCTATGAGGCTAGCATTATCCTGATACCAAAACTGGATAAAGACACCACTAAAAAAGAGAACTACAGGACAACATCCTTGATGAACATGGATGCAAAAATCCTCAATAAAATACTAGCAAACCAAATCAACAATACATTAAAAAAAATCATTCACCATGATCAAGTAGGATTTATCCCTTTGTTGCAAGGGATTTACACATTTAATGCAATCCCTATCAAAATATGAACAGCCATTTTCATAGATCTAGAACAATCCTAAAATTTGTATGGAACCACAAAAGACCTGAATAGCAAAAGCAACCATGAAAAAGCAAAGTGAAGCTGGAAGCATCACAATTCCAGACTTCAAGTTATATTACAAAGTTGTAGTGATCAAAATAGTATGGTATTGGCACTAAAATAGACACATACAGCAATGGAGCAAAATAGAAAACCCAGAAATAAACCCACAGCTATATGGTCAATTAATATTTGACAAATCAGGAAAGAATATTTAGTAGGAAAAAGACAGTGTCTTCAACAAATACTGTTGGGAAAACTGGAGAGCATCATTAAAAAAAAAAGTGGACTATTCTTACACCATACACAAAAATAAACTCAAAACGGATTAAAGACCTAAATGTGAGACAGGAAACCATAGAAATCATAGAAAAGAGGCAGTAACCTTTGTGACATCAGCCAAAGCAACTAGAAACATCTTCTGAAGCAAGGGAAACAAATGCAAAAAATAAATTATTGGGACTTCATCAAAATAAAAAGCTTCTGCTTAATGACGGAAATAACCAACAAAACTAAATGGCAACCTACTGAATGGGAGAAGATATTTGCAAATGACATATCTAATAAAAGGTTAGTATCCAGATGAATGGATAAAGAAATTGTGATTTATATACACAATGGAGTACTACGTGGCAATGGGAAAGAATGAAATATGGCCCTTTGTAGCAACATGGATGGAACTGGAGAGTGTGATGCTCAGTGAAATAAGCCATACTGAGAAAGACAGATACCATATGTTTTCACTCTTATGTGGATCCTGAGAAACTTAACAGAAACCCATGGGGGAGGGGAAGGAAAAAAAAAAAGAGGTTGGAGTGGGAGAGAGGCAAAGCATAAGAGACTCTTAAAAACTGAGAACAAACTGAGGGTTGATGGGGGGTGGGAGGAAGGGGAGGGTGGGTGATGGGTATTGAGGAGGGCACCTTTTGAGATGAGCACTGGGTGTTGTATGGAAACCAATTTGACAATAAATTTCATATATTAAAATAAATAAATAAATAAATAGACATAAAAAATAAAAATAAAAATAAAAAATAAATAAAAACAGTAAAAAAAAGGTTAGTATCCAGAATCTATGAAGAACTTATAAAACTCAACACTCAAAATATGAATAATCCAATTTAAAAAATGACATAAGACATGAATAGACATTTCTCCAAATAAGACATACAAATCATCAGCAGACACACAAAGAGATGCTCAACATCACTGATCATCAGTGAAATTCAAAACTACAATGCGGTATCACCTTGCACTTGTCAGACTGGCTAAAATCAACAACACAAGAAATAACAGGTGGTGGCAAGAGGGGAATCCACTTGCACAATTGGTGGGATTGGAAACTGGTGCAGACACTCTGAAAAATAGTATGGAGAATCCTCAAAAAGTTAAAACTAGAACAACCCTATGTTCCAGCAATTGCACTACTACATATTTACTCAAAGGATACAAAACATTACTTCAAAGGGATATGTGCACACCAATATTTATAGAAGCATTTTATACAATAAGCAAATTATGGAAAGCACCCACATGTCCATTGACTGATGAATGGATAATGAATATATATTATATATAGCACATACAATGGAATATTATTCAGCCCTTAAAAAGAATGAAAAATGCCAATTGCAACCACATGGATGGAGCTAGAGAGTATTATGCCAAGCAAAATAAATCAGTCAAAGAAAGACAAATACCATATGATTTCGGTCATATGTAGAATTTAAGAAACAAAAGAAAAAGCAAAAAGAATAAAAAAGCAGAGGTCAAACCAAGAAAGAGACTCTTAAGTATAGAGAATAAACTGATAGTTACCAGAGGGGAGGTGTGTGAGGCAATGGGTGAAATATTTGGTGGGGATTAAGAAGTGCACTTGTGAGGAGCACTGGAAGTGTTGAATCACTATATTGTACATCTGAAACTACTATTACACTGTATGCTATAACGAGTTTAAATAAAAACTTTTAAAAAAGAAGAAAAAAAGAAATTACAAATAATAATTTAAGCTAGTCACTGTGCATGGTTTCTTATTTGGAATATTTTTTCACAATATAGGAAATGGGTTTTAGATTACTTGAAGTATGTTTTCTTCAGACAACATTACAAGAATTGACTTCATAACATTTAGGACTTAACACATTTGAAAAGTATGGATCAAAATTTATTTATACGACTCAATTTGGTCATGTTTTCTCATGTTATTATTTACAGGCTCATGTTTATTTTTCATTAACTTCTGTATTCAACAAAGCCTCCACTATGTGCAAGTAGATAACATTTTTATATGTTGATTCTGTTAGGCATTTCAACTGTTTTCTAACATATTGGTCATAATCATAAGGTATATTCTCTCATGGGAATTTGGGTAATAGGTACCTACAGCTTGGATTTTAGAAATACCATACAATCCACTCCCCAATTTGAACATGGAATAAAATTATAATTAGCATATTTTTTAGGAAAGACAAGTATATGGTGAGTTTTATTTTGATTATTTAAGTTAGTTATAATGACATTTGTACCCATCAAGAGTTATAGTTGAATGTTTTAAATGTTTGTACTGTCACTATAACTGGCAAATAAATTTAGTGTCTTTTACTTTGTCTAGGAATAAGTCTCATATTTTCAAGAGCACAAAAAGGTTTAGCATTGTGAGAGTGTGTGTAGGAATTGGAGCCTCTTTCTGACAGTGGATCCCACAGAGCCAAGTTCCATATGTATATAGTGAGAGTCTTGACTAGGTTAAGAATTTCACCAGAAGCTTAACTAAAAAGAAGCAAAAGCCTCCTCCACAGTAAGAAATATTCAACTCTGGGCTAATCTCAATTTAAATTGGGATGTATTTGCTTGTTTGTTGTTGTTATTGTTTTGCTTTGCCTCTCTCATTGTGCATAGGTTCTCCTGAGATACACAGAAAGAAGATTGTAATGGCTTTGTTGACCCAGTTGATCCTGGCTCATTCCATTATCTCACAAAAAGCCTATTTTTCTACCATCATGACCCACCACTCTTGCTACACTGAACTACTTTCTATTTCTTAGACAAGCAGAGACTATTGCAACAGGACTCTTTTCTTGCTCTTTCCTTTGCTTGGGATATTCATGTAAAGACTTGCATACATATATGGTTGCATATACTCGTTTGATGCCCAGACAAGAATGGAAGCCTGAAAGTTTATAACTCATTTGGTATTTCAAAACAACCTCTTAAATTATTTAACTCTCTTTCCTTTTTAGAGTTGAAGAAACTGAGGCACAGTGAAATTACATCAGTTGTATCAAACACACAATTATCAATTTCTTCAATGCATTTAGGACACAGAATTTGGTCTCAAATGTTAACTACCTTTCTTGAATTGATGCCTCAGCAGCAGCAACATGTCTTCTTATTCAACATGTCTCTGGAGGCAAGGGAAACAAAAGCAAAAATGAACTACTGGGACCTCATCAAGATAAAAAGCTTCTGCAATTATGAAGGAAACAATAATCAAAACTGAAAGACAACCAATGTAATGGGAGAAGGTATTTGCAAACGACATATCAGATAAAGGGTTAGTATCAAAAATCTATAAAGAACCCATCAAGCTCAATACCCAAAACAAATAATCCAGTGAAGAAATGGGCAAAAGTCATGAATAGACACTTTTCCAAAGAAGACATCCAGACAGCTAACAGACACATGAAGAATGCTAAACATCACTCATCGTCAGGGAAATACAAATCAAAACCACAATGAGATACTATCTCACACCTGCTAGAATGGCTAAAATTAACAACTCAGGCAACAACACATGTTGGCGAGAATGCAGAGAAAGAGGAACTCTTTTGGATTGCTGGTGGGAATGCAAACTGGCACAGCCACTCTGGAAAACAGTATGGAGGTTCCTCAAAAAATTAAAAATAGAACTACCCTATGACTCAGCAATTGCACTACTAAGTATTTATCCAAAGTATACAAAAGTGCTGATTCAAAGGGGTACATGCACCACAAAGTTTATAGCTGCCCTATTAACACTAGCCAAAGTTTGGAAAGAGCCCAAATGTTGATTGACTTATGAATGTATAAAGAAGAAGTGGTATATATATACAATGGCATGTTACTCAGCAATGAAAGTGAAAGTTTGCCATTTGCAACTACGTGGACGGGGAACTAGAGTGTATTATGCTAAGTGAAATTAGTCAGAAAGAGATAAATATCATATGACCACTCCTATGTGGAATTTAAGATACAAAATAGATGAATATAAGGTAAGGGAAGCAAAATAATATAAAAACAGGGAGGGGCACAAAACATAAGAGACTTTTAAATACAGAGAACAAACTGAGGGTTGCTGGAGAGGTTTTGGGTGGGGGGATAAGCTAAATGGGCAAGGGGCATTTGGGAATCACTAGTTGGGATGAGCACTGGGTGTTATATGTAAGGGATGAATCACTTGATTCTACTTATGAAATCACTATTGAACTATGCTAACTTAGATGTAAATTTAAAAAATAATAAATTTTAAAAATATTGATGAATTAATGAACATGAAATATATGAAAACCTGACATAACCAAGATTTGAAATGCTATTGTACATATATAAAAAGGTTAAATCTATACCATACAGATGATTAATATAGAATTTTAATTCAACACAAAACTATACTATTATAGAAACTTATCTGGATGGTTCAATTTATAGTTGTGGGAAAATTTCAGCTAAAGTTCAGAATGACTAAATAAACAGCAATGTGAATTTATCTTAAATTTTAACTTAAAACCCAAATGTATGCATTTTATGTCAGGAAGCCCAGGAGTAAGGTGGTGATTGCTCAAGACAGGCGGTGGCAGTTCCATGTATGTTGAATCCACCGGCAGGTGCTGGCTGACAGACACGTTTTAAATACTTAAATATTGATATTTATTCATACATAATATTTAGTCATTTAGCTGAAATGCTACTTTTTTATTTGCAATGTATGTGGAGAGTGTGAAGAAAGTACAAGTAGAAAAATATCTGGAAGTGTGCGGAAATTAGGAGTGCCTTTTTCACATCGGCTATGGTAATGATTCCTGAGGTGATCTCTGGTAGAAAAAGACACTAGGTCCTACAAAGAGAATCAGAGATAACTGTGGATGTGGAGCTCTTTCTCCTGATCCTGGAAGAAAGCACTTCCATTGACAGAATTCTGGGTGAGGGAGCAATGTTGATAAAAATAGCCACATGAAATGGTAGAATGAAATCAGTAGTGTGGTAGCTAAGGTTATGAAAATGAAATCTCTAAGAGTGATATTAAACAACAGGCATGGATTAAGAGACTTAATAAAAACACCCAATGTCAGCTACAAAGTGAGAGTATTTTTACGACAAATTAGTGGTTTCACAATGTTCCAAGGATAAATGTAAAACTTCAGAACTGGAGAAGGAACAGTTCAAAAGTTTATAACAAATCTACTCTGGAACAGGTGCAGAATATCTTTTCTGATGCTTCCAGCAATAGAACCTCTCTGAACTTTCATTTATGTGAAGGAATAAACTGAATGCGGATGCAGAAAAAGATTTCCTTATCATTCGGAGAAAGCAACCAGTCAGCAAGAAGCGAGATAAACAGTCACTCAACCAAGGGCCAAACTAACATGGAGAAGTCTCTGCCAAGGCTGGATCTTCCAAAGAAATGGAACCACAGAAGAACAAGTAGAGGTGAAGAAGAAAAAAGAAAGGGAGGGAGTATGGCAGAAAATACAGGAAAAAAACCTAAAACTAAAAATCAACATAGAATACTGAGTAAGACAGTGGCCTAAAAAGCACCAGAAGGCTGAGCTTGAAGCTTAAGGTGAGGAAACCCAAGGCCACTGGCTTAGAAGCAGAGAAAAGCAAGAGGAGAAGTCAGGCCAAATGTAGAGAGATAAATGGATGGAGATAAGAGTCCTGAGGAAGACACTAATGGACAAAAATAGGTGTAGGAAAAAGAAAAAAGGCATTCAAAAGTTGAAACATATTATAAGAAAAAAATGAAGTTCCCAGGACATTTGAAGTTGGAGAAATGGAAGATCAGTGTGCTCCCATGAAAGATAAATTCAACTGGTAGCACTTTTAAAGTAGGTCTGAGACAGGGTCCAGATCATAGAATAGTGATCAAAAGGCTAAGAAAAAAGATTGCATTTTGTATTTACAGAGTGACAAATGAACATCACAGATCCAAAGAGAAAATTCTGAAAAAACTTTAACAAGAAAATCAGCAAAAGCCCAAACTTTAAGTCACAAAAGGCAAAGGCAAAGTTCTGAAATGAACAATTTTGTATTTAAAAAACAAATCCATTCTATTATTGATGTGTTCCTTTCATCATTGTTTGTAAAACACATAATGAATTATAACAACTAGAATTTTGCTTTCCAATGTTGTATTTTTAAGATAAGAAAACAATATTTCTTTGCTAGCACTTCCATGAAAAGATTAAATATATTCTTTTCCAATTACACACACACACACACACACACACGTACGTGCAAATATACATGCACATATACATACATACACACACACACACACGCATATTCATTGACCTATTGTTGGATGCAGGGTCAAGGTTTTTCGTTTGAGTACAAGCGCACCAATTGGCAATCTCCATCATCTCTCTTGCATAAATCACATCCAGAAATGAATTCTATAGAACTTTAGTGTCAAGGCCTAAAATGAAGAGGGAAACAAAAGCTGATTGCAAAAACATCTTAGTGCAAAATGTTTCTGTTATTTTTTGCATAACATCCAATCTTTTTCAGCTCTTAAGTTCACAATTAGCAAACTTTTAGTGAGTTGCCTGGCTTGTATTTGAAAGCATTCAGATAATTGTTAAGGAAACAACTCTTTTTGACAAACATAATTGGATTGATGCAATATTTAAATAAATTATGTAAACATAATAACTGATATACCTGGAATGACTAGACTCAGAAACAGGAAAATCAATCTTGATGAGCACAATATTCTGCTTATGGGAGCAAATATTCATAAGCTTCTTAGAGAGTAACGTATCTTGTTGCATGTGTTTATCAAAACTTTGATCAGTTAGTAAGTTCCACAGCCAAATAGGAGAACAGTGATTAATAATGCAAAACAGCTAATTGGTGTTATTTAAGACAAATTCCTTAGTCATAACTGTCACAGGTGTCTGGCAACTGTTGATTATGTTGTTTTTTAATGTTTATAGGTCACATGTAAAGTACTTCCCTCTGCACTTGCCTTTGAAGGGTGGCAGAAAATTCCACCCTAAACTATGCCACTTAGACATAAGAATTATTTGGAGCTAAAGACAATTGAAATATGGCAGATATAAGAAGAGCCTTTGAATCTTCCCTTTTCTTCCTGAAAACAGGAAATAAAAACTCTCCTGTACCAGCAAACAGGAAATGTTCTTCAATAACAGTCACAGTTGAGAGGGAAAAAAAAACAGCTTAGTAAAATAATTATTATCTACTTACATAGTTTAGTTACTTTTCCACATTAGATTCAACCTAGCATAAAAGCACTTAGGTTTCCGTACTTCTTTGGGTCTTCCCCCCCTCCCCCCCGATGAAGTCTCCCATCTCACATAAAAACTTATCAGTTTGTATGCTTTTCTCTTATCTGTCATATGTCACTTTAATTCTCAGGCCCAGCCAAAAGTCCCTAAGGTGATAAAGGTAAAATTTTACATCTCGTGCCCCTCTTATTTTAACCATGGAGAGTTTAGAGCAAGCCATTTTAGAGTAAAGACAAAAAAAAAGTTTTGAATTTGAGTCCTATATTTGCCACTTATTAGGTGTGTAAATTTATTTATTTATTTATTTATTTATTTATTTATTTATTTATTTAGAGAGCGAGTGAGCAAGCTGTGGGGGGGGGCGGGGTAGAGAGAGGGAAAGAGAAAATCTCAAGCAGGCTCTGCACTGTCAGCACAGAGCCTGAGGAGGGGCTTGCTGTCATGAACCATGAGATCATGACTTGAGCCAAAATCAACAGACTGAGCCACCCAGGTGCCCCAGCTGTGTGATTTTTTAAAATAAATTTCTTAACCTCTCCACATCTCAGATTCCTTATTTTTAAAATAGAAATACTGATGCATATTTTGGGTTGTTGCTGAAGTAAATATAAACTATATATACAATGGGTTTAGGGTAAGGCCATGTTAAAAAAATAGATTAAAAATATGGTAGCTTAATATATATGGTAGCTTTAACTATAATCCCAATCTCCACTATAGCAGCCTTTTTTATTATCAGAGTTATCCTTGTTTCTACATTTTTTACATACCGATCAGAGCTGAGGAAGTCTAAAATGTGTACTTCTACTCCTAACACACTTTCTCTTGAAAATCTCATCCTATTGATGTTTTCCTAGGTTCATTTCTTTCTCTCATTCTCTCTGTCAACAACAAAGGCTTTGGTAATCTAACTCCTCTCCATTTACTTTGTCAAATCATGTCACCTTCTATCACTTTATTGAAAAAAAAAAAAAACTCAACTAAAGTCATTTTCTGACATATATGTCACTGAATTAGGTGGTGCAAATCCAACCAATACATTAAATTGAAGAACGATTGGATATCCTATTTATTTTAGGTAAGATCAAAACTTAGTAGAGAGAGGGGAAGCATGAAAAGATTATTTTTGAGATATTTAGAATAGAAGTGAAAGAGGAAAGGTGGAAGAGAGAGAAGTAAGGTTTTGAGCTGTGAATATTTAGTTGTTGAGCCATTATTACAGGAAAAAAAAGATTATCCAAAAAGCACCTTTTTGTAGGAAGTATCACATAAACATCACTGTTCACGTTCTACCTATAGGCAAAATCCCCTGCTTTACGATGTGTATTCGAGGCCCTGATCATATCCCAAATCTATAAAATGTGGCCTTATTTCTGTAGTAAAACCATAACCAGAGACCCAAAATATTTTAAGTTCAGTAAATATAGTAGACATATAACAATGATTTTCATCACCATGCAAATAGAAAAAAAAAAAACAAAACTAAAAGTGCTGTAACTAAAGTGTACAAAATCATAAAAACAAAACAAAACAAAAACAAAAAACAAAAACAAAACACTGACTTGGGAACATGTAATGTTTCTCTACATCCCACAGCAATCAAACTAGAGCACGTTCTTCTCAGAAGTTGAAAATCATTTCAAGGTAAATAAAACGGATTCCACTATACCTTAAAAGTAAATTTATGGAAATTGTTATCCTAAAAGTAATGAGTGAGATACACTAAAAATACAAATCACATTCTCATGTCTGTTAGTAGGGCTGCATGAATAAATATTTTCCAAGTTTGCTCTTTCTTCTTTTCATTTCTCTCTTATATTTCCCTCGTAGATAATGTGTGATAAATAGCAATCATTAAGATTTTTACCCAATCATATGCTCAGGAACTTGAGTGTAAAGGGAAAAAAAAAAGCAAACAAACCAACCTGAAGAAAGACAAAACACTTTAAAAAACTTTTCTGTTAATGTTTATTTATTTTTGAGAGAGAGAGACAGAGTGTGAGCAGGGGAGGGGCAGAGAGAGAGAGGCAGAAACAGAATCTGAAGCATGCTCCAGGCTCTGAGCTGTCAGCACAGAGCCTGACGCAGGGCTTGAACTCATAGACCAGGAGATCATGACCTGAGTCGGATGTTTAACCGACTGAGCCACCCAGGCACCCCAAAACAAAACACTTTTGATGGAAAGGTGGAAAGACTGAACAACTTCTCACATTTTGTTTTATTGTATTTTATTTTTTAAAACTTTATTTTGGGGGGGGGTGGGAAGGAGTGCATGACCAGGGAAGGGGCAGAGAGGGAGCAAGACAGAACCCCAAGCAGGCTCTGACTCAATGTGGGACTCTATCTCGTGAACTGTTAGACATTGAACTGAGCTGAAAGCAAGATTCTGAGGCTTAAATGACTCAGCCACCCAGGTGCCCCTTACTTGTCAAATTTTAAATGTGTTCTTGAACATATGGGAACATTGTACTATGTTTAATAGTGCTAATGAGTCAATTCTAATACTTTTTAGTTGTGTGATCTTGTAAACCTTAGTTTATCTTCGAAATGACAAAAACAACCTTTCTTACAGTGATGTTGAAATAAAACAAGATGATAAACTATGCAATATGTTTACTACAATGTTCTTGAAGAATTGTAATTAAATTGTTTTTATCAGTATCAGCATTTGTATTATTATCATTTATATGATATAAGAAAAGCAAAATTAAGCGGACTGCATGTTTGAAAAGCCATCTGATTTTAGTTTCCATAAATGACAAGTACTAAATACTAAACTGTATAGGCACTAAATACTAAACTGTATTTAGTCATCTCACACTTTGTATCATTTATTCAGATGGAAGTCATTGGATCATCACAGAAAACTCAAAGAAACACTAAAAATGTATATATTTTAAATATATAAGAGCTAAATATATATATTTGTTGTAAATCAAATACTATTGAGTATTATATATTCACCTGGAAAATAATAACAAGATGACAAAAATAAAAAAAAGTTATGGTATAAAACCATGAAATTATAAGAATTCTCAGCCTTATTATATTTTTAGGATTTCTGGAATCAGGAGCTGGATTTCCTTTCTGTAATATCCATGGATATAGGTAAAAGTACAGAGCCATTTGTGAACTTTTGTTGAAAATACAATAAGGGCATGCCATTAACTAATGCATTGGGAAGCTTATAGTCTTTGAGGAAGCAAGAATTTTAGCTCAAGAAACCATTAATAAAAAGACTCAGGAGAGTTTACAATTAATCAGTATACATTATTTAATACACATCATAAGCAAAGAGACCATATCTTATCTGTTATATAACAAATGGGTTAAATTCACCTGATGGGTATAAAGGACACAAAGCTGCACTTTATTCCTTGCAGAGAATAACACCAGGGCTCATGCACTGGCTGAATTCAATGTCTGACCAAGATTAATGCCTGTGAGGTGTTCTAATTACACACACCCGATCCAAAAGATATATTTCCCATAATTTTCAACTGTGACTGAAAAGACACTGGGTAGATATATGGGAGGAAGAAACCTGTTGATATGTAATAACTATGTAATGACTGGTACAAGTAACTCATTTTTATTAATTAGAAATTAATAGCAAAATCACTAGGACTACTTTCTCAAGGAGCTTGACTTAGCACCCCAACTTGAGACACACTGCTATATAGAAAGTATGATCCATACATGATCTCTCAGTTGAAAGCCTCCACAACAATGTGTCCTGTTGTAGAGCAAATTTATAGATTGTAGACAATTAAAGCTTTGTAAGAGCTTAAAGAATTGCACTTTCACAACATGTGGGGTGAGATCAGTGAAAAGACAAATTAGAAATGAGCTATATTTTACCAATGAGTAAAACTGGAATTAGACAATCAAGAAAGTAGACTTTAGTTCAATGTGAAAACTTTTTGGGATATATTGTAATGGCCTTCTTGCAATGTAGTGTTACTTCATCATGACAAAACTGGCGGAAGCTGAACCAGCAGTGGCATATAAATGGCACATGCATCCCTGTTCTTCTGCTGTACCAATTACAGGCACAATTAATTGATTATTATAGTTTTATTTTTTTATGAATGTAGATGAAGAAGGGATCTTAGTACAGCACTGCAAGGAATGAACAAAATGGATTAAATCTAACATGCAACATATAATCTATTTGACATACTCGAAATAAATGATTTCTGTCTCTTTAAATTCTAAAATACGGAGTCAATATTCTATACATTTTTTTAGAAATATCCAATGCACAATTTTTGTGATTCTAGTCTCTGCCCTTTTTCTACACATGCAATGTAAAATCCAAAGGGTTTCACACAAAAGATTTATGATAGCCATTCCTTCAAAACTTTGTTAAAATACTAAGAAACACTTCTGAAAATTTCCCAGTAAATATTAATCACATGCTGGGAGAATAACAGCACTGAACTTCCTAAAATAAAATGAAACTTGATAAAATATTTTTGTGTGGAAAGCATTTAATGACTTACAATATAGATACAATTCTATGGACTTGTTACAAGCATAATATATGGAGGCATGGAAAATAGTGTTTTAATAAGCTTTATAGAAAAAGTTGTGTACCTATGAAAATCAGATTTCCAAAAGGATGAGAAATAGAAGCCCAAGAAAAACCATCACATCTATCTTCAAAATTGTATTTAACATGTTAAAATCATACTGTGCTCCAGTCATAAAATTTAAATATTGCATTAGTAATATAGGGTGATTGTGATGCATTAACAGAGCTTTTAGCTAAAACGTTTAGTTTTCTTCCTGGCTTATTATTTTCACTAGATAATGAAAAATCATTAGCCTTACAATTTTTATGATCACTAAAACTATTATTATTTAAATAACCAAATATTCCAGTTTGTTACCAATTGTTGCAAGACAAATTATTCCAGGATAAACACTTTATTATCTGTTTCTGTGGGTCAGAAATTCCAAGCCAGCATGAGTTGTATGGGTTAACTGACTCAGGTCTCTGACAAGCTTTCAACCAAGACTTCAACTGGCTCTGTGGTTTCATCTGAAGGACCAACTGAATGCAATTCATTCTAAGGTCACCTATGTGGTTATTGGCAGAATACAATTCCTTATTAGCCATTGAGCTGATGTACTCAGTTCCACATTGGAGGTTCTCACAGGTCTTTACCATAAGGACCTCTCCACAGGCCAACTCATACCATATCAACTGGCTTCTTTCATATTGAGAGAGGAAAATAAATGATTTGTAAGAATATTTTATCAGTAGTCTGGTTACCTAAATAAAATCACATAATATCCTGTACTTTTCAAAGCATTATGGGTGAAAACTATTATTATTAATTTTTATACTTTATTTGGTTTAAAATGTAGTTGATTCATATAATCATTGTGGATCTCCAATGTAGGAAAGGGAGTATTTATTCCTTTGTGTATCTTGTTTCACAAATTATATACTGCATTGAGGTAGTTTCTCTTCTGCATTCTTAATAACTCAGAACTATATAATATTGGCATTTTATGGAGTTTCAAGTTGTAGATGACCTTAAAAGTGATCAAGCCTGACTCTGTGCCCGTTGAAGGACTTGAAAAATATTTCTGTTATGAGATTGCTATAGCTTATTACTCAAAGTAATAATAAAAAAACAAAACCAAAAACAGTTTTGAACTTTTATACTTGAAAGCCATCATTATCTAAATATAGCTTATTATCAGTTGTATCCCACAACCTCAAATGGCAATTTAATTATTCTTCTATATTCAATGGCTCTCCTTCCTCTTGGAGTATTTTTTTCCCTCCATCAATGGCTATTGATAACATGCAGACTAATGGAAAAGCATTGGGTTTGGAGGCCAGAGGAATTAATTCTAACATGTTGAATTAATTAGTTTTATTTTGATGGGCTTTGGCAAGTTGTTTAAACTATAAAGATCCCTTCCTTCATTTGTTGATTTATGTATTACAATGGAGACTGAACATTTGGAGAATATCCTACAGGATAAATATAATTAAGGAAAAATATGTTTCTAAGATGAAAAAAATGATGAGCCCAGATTCATAATTTCATGAGTAGATGTGTGTGTCATTCCAACAATCTAGAGTGAAGGAGCAGTACCAATGGAGAATCCATGTTGGTAGCATGCATAATGGCACCAGTTCACACTTAACTCAGGAGCAATCATGTTCAAAGCCTCAGTGTTCAATATCCAGCACTTAAGGGGCAGCCTACAATAAGAAGTGACTCTAATATGTATTATAGTATGTGTTTATGAAAGGCAATATTTTGATTTTCAGAAAAAAATAAATTCATTCTATTTTATTATTCAGTTTATTCATTTCAAGTTTCTTTGGCCCTCTCATGTGGGAACTTATTTTACTGAATTAAATATAGTTGTATTTCAAATGAATGCTATCCTAAAATGGTTGAGAATTCTTGAAATATGTTATTTTCCTAATTTCTTTAAAACTTACCCATCTAAATCTTGCTCATTCATGCTCTTAATAAAGGAAGAGGGTATAAAGAAAAATTATGGAATTCTTTGTATCTTGTAGTTTTCTACCTGTACTCTATGGTTTGTAACACATTAGTTTAAATTTGCAATTTTAGGACAAACATTAAACTTGGAGTCAGATAAATGGATTTTAGGCCAAGGTTTATAACTAATTAGTTCAAGAACTTGAAAAGGTAGATTTACTTATTCTCTCTAGGCTTTATTTCATTATCTTTGCTAAAAATGGGAAGTAAACATAATATATGGGGATGAGAAGTCTTAAAAATATACTGCTAGGGTTCTTACTTGTTAATAAATGAGATTCCTGCACTCTAATCCAGATATGCTTTGCTAGCTGAAAATAACAAATCACATCTTTCTTTCCTACTAAGGAACTATGGAATGGATGTTTTCACAGGTGAGTGAATATTGGAAGGGGGCTTTCAGAGACATGATATGCTAGACTTACCATGTTCAGCATGTCTTTAATCGAATATTCAATTAATTTATTATTAGAAAATATTTCTTATGAAATAATGCAACAGCTACAACTGTTGAGTTTGCTATATATATGTTCACCAGAGGGAGTATTCAAATGAATAAAGTATTTTTTTTTTTTTTAATTTTTTTTTTTTCAACGTTTTTTATTTATTTTTGGGACAGAGAGAGACAGAGCATGAACGGGGGAGGGGCAGAGAGAGAGGGAGACACAGAATCGGAAACAGGCTCCAGGCTCCGAGTCATCAGCCCAGAGCCCGACGCGGGGCTCGAACTCACGGAGCGCGAGATCGTGACCTGGCTGAAGTCGGACGCTTAACCGACTGCGCCACCCAGGCGCCCCAAATGAATAAAGTATTTGAAATGGTTTTTAAATTTATATTACAAATTTATAAAAATATGTAAAATGTTATCATTTCTATTGTCTCTACTTGTAACATGGAGTATATTTGTTGATGAGAGTTAATGTGTCAGTCAACTTAAAACAGCCACATACAATTTTGCTGCTTTATCCAATATAAGGCTTGACAGTCCCATAGTATATCAGTACCTGTATCTGTAACTGTATCTGTATTTATATCTGTATTTATATCTGTATCTATCTGTGTCTGTCTACCTACCATCTGTTTATCTCCTTTTTTCTCCTTGTAAAAGACAGTCAGAAGTATAGTTAGTGGTATGGACCTCCACTCAAACATGAAACCTCTCACATCACCTTGGAGAATAAAGAAACAAACTCTAATTGTTCTTATGATAGTCAGGCTTTTAAAATAACACCAATGATCCACATCCTTGAGCGTGGGAAGGACACAGTGATTTGATTCTGTCACTTTCAAGTTTAGACAGACAACACTGACTTCTTTCTTGTACTCTCTTTTCTTGATATTCTCTATACTCCTCCTCCTAGTCATCTTCCTTGCTTGCTCTGATTAAGCAAACTGTGAGTCACCCAATGGAGAGATCCCTGTTACAAGAAATTGAGGGCATTGTTTGGCCAAAAGTCACTAAAGAATTGAAACTCTAATTGGATACCCCACAAGGAATGGAAACATGCCAAACACCATTTACACTTGGAATTGGATCCTTCCCTGGTCTAGCCTTCAAATGAAACTGAAGCCCTGCTGACTTGTGAGAGACACTGAGCCAGACAATCCAGATAAGCCATGCCAAATTCCTAAACCACAAAGACTGTGAGAAAATAAATGTTTTGAGCAGCTAAGTTTTGTCATAATTTACTATACAGCAATAGATAACTAACTCCTACTGCTATATTGACTTCTCGTGGATAAAACCATATTATAGTTTTGTATATTAAACTATGACCTTTCTTACTCATCTTAAGGGTCTAAAAAATTAAGACTTCTGGGTAATGGCAACAGAGAATAAGTAGGCTTCAATATCCATATCACACACACACACACACACACACACACACACACACACACATTCACACATTATGACTTCATGAAGTCACCGCAAACAAACCCTGAAATATTAATAAATCAAAATTTAAGTATGGGGGCCCCTGTGTGGCTCAGTTGGTTAAGCATCAGACTTTGGCTCAGGTCATGATCTCACAGTTTGTGACTTTGAGCTCTGAATAGGGCTCTGTGCTGACAGTGTGGAGCCGGCTTGGGATTTTCTGTCTCCCTCTCTGCCATGTTCCACTCATGCTCTCTTTCTCTCTCAAAAGAAATAAACACTTTGCAAAATTTTAAATCCAAGTTTTCAGTCTGAATAATAATGTCTATGAAATATTTCTTGCATTGATGATATAACAAAGCAACTTGTGGTTCTGAGTTCTAAGGGAATGTACCTATTAAGTTAACATTTACATTTCTATTATTCAAATTCTCATGTCAAATGATAAGAAAAATTTTCAAATTTAGCCTTAAGGGTTCTTCATAGTTTTGTTTCAGCTCTTTGTTGTCCCTTCTTATTTTATGATTTTTCTTAATTGTTTGTTTTCATTTCCTTTAAAAGTGGCAGGTTTCTGAAGGTCTTATAATTGCATTATCCATTAAAACCTGATTGAAATAATTACCATTGATTAGAAGAGAAGGGTAGGGTTTTAATGCTTCAAATCAAATGATAAATGTAATATGATCCAGGGATCAGAGTAAGTAGGAAGTGACTGCATTATGTATCTTAATGCTGGTAAATGCTTCTGTAGGTTATTTAAAGGTGCTAAATAGAAGGTTCCTGGGAAGGAAAAGAACCCTTCCAATTAGTTCCCTCTAAAAAGGTCAGCTTTGGAACTGAGAGTCAGCATCTTTGAATTTGGGACTTGAATGACAATTAGCTAAATGTCACAATGTAATTGTAGACTTAGCTAATGTACTCAGCTGACAGTTACCCCAGGATGGTAGTTCTGATATGTGTAATTGCATTCCATCAGTAGCTGTGTAACACTTCCAGTCAGGTGGTCAAAACTCCACAAGGAAGAGACAAAGAGAGAAGCAAATGTGAAAGGTCAAGACCTGAGGTCTCTACCATGAGGTGGTAGTTAACCCAGATTTGAGATGTCTCCTCAATTAAAAGGGATATAACTCTTACTGCTTACATTAAGAAGGACAACTAACATTAAGCCACCAGATTTTGGAAACACCAAGCAATCAATATATCCATTAATCATCCAAGGCTGACTCAAAGGCAGCCAGATCTTGCAAGTATAAGGTTGAACTGCAAACATGTAGTGTGTCATTTTATTTTTGCTAAGTAACAGTATGAAAGCACTAAGGAAAATGAGAAGGAGAAGGAGCAAGAAGAGGAGGAGGAGAAGCATAAATGCCCAATCAATTTATATTCAGAGTGCCATTAGCAATCAATGGGATAAATCTTTCATATGGGAATTTTAATAAATGTATCATTATTAACAAATGCATTATGTAATATAGTAAATTTCAGTCTATGAAGAACTGACAAATATCTGTTATTATTTGATCCTGATAATAACATTATGAATAAAAGGAGAAATTTTAAATTTTGTCATTTATAAATGAAGAAAAAAATTAGAGAATTTATCAGATTTATTGTAAAGAATACAACTAGAAAATGAGACCACTAGTATTTATAACATGATTCAGGTTGCTTCTTTTGTAATTACCAAAAAAAAATCATGTATTGCAAAAATACAGTGTATGTGTGTTCATGTATATGTACACCTTTGCATCCAATAAATTCTAGCAGAAGACTTACATTTATTCTTTACTGGGGATGTGTGTGTGTGTGTGTGTGTGTGTGTGTGTGTGTGCGCGTGCCCTTTTTGGAAGGAGGTAAAGGTAGTTAGTTACCTATATAGATTGCATTGGCTTACTTTAGCAGATCTGAATAAATACCTGTATGAGCACTGATTCAAGTAAGCATACTCTTTTCCCCTGCAACTTTACTTTTTACTTGAAACCTGTGTGAAAGAGTCTCATCATGCAAGATATGAAACTCATCTACTCACACATTGAAACACACACACACAACTATATGTGTGTGTATATATATATATGCATATATAATATATAAATAATATATACAATTATATATAGTATATAATAATATATAAATATATATAATTTATATATAATATATAAATGCATATATATAAATGTATATTTGTATTTGTTCTAACTCTAAGGAAGTTAATAAGTACTATTCATTCTAAAGCAATCATTTTAGGGGTGCCTGGGTAGCGCAGTCAGTTAAGAGATGGACTCTTGATCTGGGCTCAGGTCATGAGTTCACAGTTCTGAGTTCAAGCCCTGCATTGGGCTCTGTGCTGATGGCACAGAGCCTGCTTGGGATTCTGTCTCTCTTTCTCTCTGCTCTTTCATTGCTTGTGTGTATGCTCTCTCTCAAAATAATTAAACATAAAAAATTAAAGTAACAATTTTAGTGATATTTATTGGGACCGTAGGATTAGAAAATTGAATCTAAGGTACTTTTATTCTGTTGTTTCTATTGAAAGTAGTTTTGCCAAATTACACATATCTTTAGAAGGGCAATGCAATTGGAAATTAACTGACATGCTTGATTTGAAAGAGCTAAAGTAAAACTATGCACTGATCCTAAAAATAATCACTAGTTATCAACAGTGTCTGTTGAAAGTGTCCAATGACACTAATGAGTTGGAAATAAAACATGTGTAGTTTCACAAAAAGAAAGTTTATAACATTTTGAATCTAGTCTAGAAATGCTGGAAGTCTTGGTGGAACTCTTCCCGTGGCCAGGTACATAGGCAGTGTACATCATTAAGAAACATGGTGCTATAGACTATTTATATCTCCCCAAAATTCATGTTAAATCATAATGCCCAGTGTGATGGTATTTGGAGATGGGAACTTTGAGAGGTGAGTAGGTCATGAGGTGGGAGATATCACAAATGGGATTAGTGCCCTTAGAAAGGAGACTGCAGGGAGCTTCCTTACCCACTTCCATTTGATGATAAAACAAAAAGATCATGATGTAGGAACCAGGAAGGGGGCTCTCACTAGACACCAAATCTGCCATAATTAGATTTTGGACTTCCCAGACTCCTGAATTGTAAGAATTAAAATTCTGCTGTTTATAAGCCACCGAGTGCACAGTATTCTGTTAGAGCAGCCTAAATATACTAAGACACATGGCAAGCATAAAATTTGTTGTGGTGGGCAGTAATGAAGTATATTTATATGGCATGTTGAAGCTAAGGAACAAAGAAAGTTTTTCTGTTCAAGACCATATAATGCACGGCTAAGCTCATGAGTTTTCTAGGATAAGGATTCAGAAAATAGTGATGCATAGCACCAAGAAATAACCTATGCCATAACAAATTTACTTAAAATTGCCCCTTAGATAGAATCTAAGCTTTTTCATTGAAACATATAAGAACACTTTTGTATGCCTCATTTTTCCTGAAAATAATTTGCTTTCTTTTCATCACTCCTCAAATGGGGCAGGAATTTTGCAAGGAATAGAAGAGCTCCCCCACCCCCTCCCACCACCCTGCCCAGGAGAAAAGGACTGTCTCTAAGAGAAGAAGTATCCTTTAAACTGCTTTGAGGAAAAACTAATAATTTTTCCCCTAGGATAGAGGGTATTTTGTGTCTACATATGAGCCAAATCAGCATTATGCCAGTTCATTTGAAAGAAGGAGAAAAGATCTGGCAGCTACAAAGATTGATGCCCAGTTAAACAAGTCATTAGGTGGTTAGGTCATGTTTTGAAAAATAAAGTTTGCTCCCCCTCCCTGTATTTTAATGCACAAGGTAGAAATTTTATTTGTAAGTCATTCTGAAAGATAGAATGTTCACATAACTAAAAATTTTATTGAAAGGAAAGACATTTGTGCAACCATATAATGATATCCTTTTTATTGGACTATTGTTAAAGAATTATATCATATATAGTATTGCAAATCATTCCCATAAACATTGTTATGGGAGTGAAATGTTGTCTGGCTATAGAGGAGCTCTCCAGCAATATTAATATTAAATTTACTCAATGCTTTGTGTCCCATCATCTGGATTTCAAAGTGATCTTTTGCTAAGATAAAAGCATTGTTAAAGGGGCACAAACATAATAATGAAGCAGAGTTATGGTGTAGTACTAATAAAGACCATGAAGAACCACATTTTAAAGGTAGGTTAAATTAGGCTTAGACAAATAATAAACATTTTTGGAAAAAGAAGCACTATGTCCCTATTTAGTTCAAGATAAAATACTTGTCATCTGCAAGACATAATTTGGAGGGGGAAAGACAGTTATAACAGTTAAGAACAAAATATTAATCTAGGTAATAGCTATACTGAAAAGTTAAAAGTAGAAAGAAGAACCTTGAAGCTGATACTGTCCTTAATTCATAGTCACTGGAGCACAGGAATCATAGAACAAATGTATCCTCACAGATACTTAGGATTCTACCAGGCTACATTCAATACTAATTAAAGTTCTTACAATGACAGGGTCACAGTGCTAAAACAGACCTTGGTTTTCAAAGAAGACAAGGAACAGACATTTCCAGCTGAGTATTCAGAGACTGGGCTCCTGAAAATCTGCAGACAGTACCTTTCATAAGTGTACAGCAAAGAGAGCTAAATCTCTCCTTCCTTGTTTCATTTCTTCTTTCAAAGTCTCCCCATTGTTAGCTCTGTCCAAGTTAGAGCCAGAAGCTTGAAAGGGTGGAAAATTGTGAATCAAGAAAAAGTCTAAATCAAAAAGTCAGATAATCTTCCGTAAATATAATTTATTGGGATTAAATACATGGGGGACAATTTCTGGACTGCTAACTGAGGAAACATTCTTCTGTCCAGCATTAATGACCTCAATTAGGACTTTGGCTTTTGGTTACTACTAGGTGCTTGAGGTTGCTTGCATACTAAGACACATGGCAAGCATTTATAGGCATTCCTATAAAATTATAGGAAAAGGGGAGATTGACTACTGAACTGAAAATATTCATCTTTTTCCTTTGCTTAATAGAAGGCAATATCAACTGTATAGCCATTTGAATGATGCTTGTCAGAAGGTTAAAATAGGTAATTTAAAGATGGGATTTTAAAAACACAAAAGATTTTGTCTACCAATTAGTCAAGACCTGACACTGGCTCTAAATTTCCATTGTAACTTTTCTTTCAGTATAGAAACTCAATGACCAAAAGTTTTCTTTTAAAGACACAAGAATGTGCATATAAGTGATATTAATCAATTATGATTCATTAACATGTTGGCATTCTTAATCAGATTTGCTAACACGTTTAGATTCTAGAAGCTATAAAGAGAATATGAAGACAATAGGTGTTGGGCAGCTAAGATCTGATTTCAGTAGTTGATGAGAATGATCAGAAGATGTTCAGGATGTCTGAAGATAAGGAAAACTGGAAAATAAGTAGAGAATATCGGAATAAAGGCTAAAGAGGCACTGAGTGATATTGATCAATATAACAGCTGGTGTAACATGCCACTCATTGTTATCTACTTTAAATACCCTTTATTTACCCTTAAATACCCTTTATTTACCCCTATTTTTTTATAAGATGGAGCAGATAATGAAACCCTCAGTTACATGCTCTTGGATTTACCAGCTTTAAAAAAAATGATAGTGGAAGAGTTGGAGATTAAGGTCATTTGTTACATATTTGTTTCTAGAGGATTCTATATCATACAATTATGGTCATTGGTAAATCTTAAAAAATGAAGATCATGCAAAAACATAGTTGCAAGACTTCTTGTGTACAAATCCCTAAAAACATTTCCTTAAGAAATAATATCTTTTCTCTGATTAAAAGCATTAAGTGAGGAAAAGCCCCAGTATCCAAGGGTGGTCTAGTTATTTGGAAATTTTGACTATTAGAAATTTATTTGTTAGAATAAACTGACCTCTTTTCCTTTATATTTAATCTATTGGTCCAAAAACTCTGGGGCCATTTAGATGAAATGTAATATCTCTTCCAAATAATAAAACTAAGAGAAAATAAAAATAAATTTCCCCATGAATTTTCTTTAATCAGTGAAAAAAATCATATATATGGTATTGATTTCTTTTCTTTTCTGATTACTCTCCCTGGACACATTCTAGTTTATCAATGTCACTATTTAAAATTGCAATGCCCAGAACTGAATTCAACAATAAGAGGTATGGAATGATAGGAAAAAAAACCCGGTTTAGTATTTTTATCTTCCTTACATGAGATAAATACATTACTTCCTTTCAGGCAGTCTGATTACATCAGAGTCCAAAGTTGTAACATCACGTTATTTATCAAATTGTATTTCCAGATATCTACAACTTAATGTATTTTATGTTATTAAATTTAATAAAGTCCTATTATACAATTGTTTTATTTAATAAATACAGAACTCACTATCTCTTTCCATTAAAGTTACACTTAGACATTTCACTCCATTATTTCCATCTTCCCACTCCTTCTGCCCACTCTACTTGCCATGCAAGTTATTCAAAAACTTTCATCTCTCTCTAATCCAAAGACTTGACAAACTTAAAGAGCTGGTTCAGAATTTGGTTCAGACAGAGTGGAAACTGAATTAAATCTTCCTCACTCACTAATTTTGTGACCTGAGCCTTTGGGATATAACGTCTTTCTCTGTAAAATGGGGTCACATGGGTTATGAAATTCATATAAAGATTAAAATTAATTAAATATGTAAAGTATTTAGCACAATTTCTCATCTAATGACAAATAGCCATCATTATCATGAGCGTTTTTATTGTTTTCATCCAAGTCACTAATACAAGTAAACATAAATTCACATCGTAGCATTGCAATCCATCAATCCATTTGTACAAGGACCAAGTTGCTGTACCTAAATTCACCTTATTAACCACTCATAAATATGCATAACATCCATTGCTCTACTTAAAATTTAATGCCATTTTATATGAAGCTCTTTCAACTAAAGTCAAACTGTTTAGTGATTATTATACCCAATACCCATTTCTTCAAAATTCACACAACTATTAAATACTTCTAATTTTGTCTATGGATCTCATTTTTATCCCACCAATATTTGAAGCACTTTAACAGCTCTTTTGGAGTGTTGGATCCTGGACTACAGTCACATTGGGATAAGCTAACAAATTCATCTTTCTGGGGAAAAAAAATCAAATTGAAATTTAGTACAGTTCAAGTTTTGACAAGTTTTGTCCAAATAGAAAAAATAAATCTCAAGTTTCCTCACCTCTCTGGATATAAAGGAAGATATTTTATTTATTCTAAGATTAAGTAATTAGATGTAACAATCAGTCATCAGATATGAGAACCCAACATATTTCACACATGTGACAGGCACTGGGAGATGACTAAGCTTTCTATGGTGTGGACAACAGTTGATAAACCATTCTCTCATCTTTCAGTAACAAGGCATGGCTCTTTATTTTTTTACGAATACTTTATGTTTCTTAAACAGTTTTAGGTTCACAGAAAAATTAAGATGAAGGTACAGAGATTTCCCATAACCCACTCACCTTACACTCTTACTATTATACTCACCTATACATTGTATAGGTTTGGTCAAGTGTAAAATGACATGTATCCATCATTATAATACAGAGTGCTCTCGCTACCCTAAAATCCACTTTCCTCCATTAATTTATCCCCCTCTGCCATCTCAACCCCTGGCAAATACTGATCTTTTAACCATCTGCACAGTTTTGTCTTTTCCAGAATTTCATATCCTTAGAATATAGTGTATAACCTATTCAGATTGGTTTAAGTTACTAATATGCATTTAAAAATCTCCCATATCTCTTCATGGCTGATAGATCATTTTTGTATAGTGCTGAATAACAGTCCATTGTCTACATGTACCACATTTTAAATTTCATCATCTAATGAGGTTAATATTGATTAATTCAGTGTTTCAGCAAGTTGGAATAAATCTGCCATAACACTGTGTGCATGTTTTGCGTGAACATAAGTGTTCAACATCTTTCAGAAAATAACAAAGAGACTTATTGATGAATCATAAGGTAAAATTAAATTTGGTTTTGTAAGAAACTTTCAAACTGTCTTTCAAAGTATCTGTACCATTTTGCGTTTCTCATTTGCTCCACATCCTTGTCAGCATTTGGAGTTGTCCGGGTTCCAGATTCTGACTTTTCAAATTGGTGGGTAGTGGTATCTCGGTGCTATTGTAGTTTGCATTTCCCTGATAACATATGATATGGAGCATCTTTTCATATACTTGCTTGTTATTTGTGTATCTTCTTTGCAGAGGTGTCTGTTAAAGTCTTTGACACATTATTAATCAGGTTATTTATATTGTTGAGTTTTAAGAGTTCTTTGTATATTTTGATTAACAGTCCTTAAACAGATGTATCTTCTGCAAATCTGTCCTCCAAGTCTGTGCTATCTTCTCATTCTCTTTACATTATCTTTCATAGAGCAAAAGTTATTTTAATGATATCCAGCTTATCAATTATTTCTTTTAAAGGCTGTGCCTTTGGTGTTGTATTTAAACACTTGTCACCATATCCAGTTCATTTAGGATTTTTCTTATGTTATCTTCAGGGAGTTTTATAGTTTGGCATCTTAAATTTAGGTTTCTAAGGCGTTTTAAGTTAATTTTAGGGAAAGATGAATGGTCTGTGTGCAGATTTTAATTAAAAAAATTTAATTTGGATGCCACTATTTGTTGAAAAGAACATCTTCCCTTCATAGTATTGCCTTTCTCCTTTGTCAAAGGCCAGTTGACTGTATTTATGAAAGTCAATTTCTATTCTCTATCCTGTTCCATTGATTTACTTGTCTCTTATTTTATCACTACCATATTGTCTTGATTACTATATCTTTATAGTAAGCCTTGAAGTCAGGTGGTGTCAGTCTTCCAGTCTCTTCTTGTTCAATACTGTATTGGCTATTCTAGGTCTTTGCCTGTCTATAATTTTAGAATCAGTTTGTCAATATCTACAAAACTACAGTTTTCCCCATGTAGATCTTTTACATATTTTGTTAGATTTATGCATAAGTATTTCACTTTTTTGGTTGCTAATGTAAATGCATATTGTGTTTCTAATCTCATATGCCACTGTTCATGCCATGTATACATGGAAGTTTTGACCTATCCTACAACCTTGGTATTTTGCTTTTTAGTGCCACAAGTTTTATGCTGATTTTTTCATATTTTTTACATAGATGATCATGTCATCTGTAAATAAAGACAGTTTTATTTCTCCCTTCCAAATCTGTATATCTTTTATTTATTTTTCTTGTTTATTTTGTTAGGCAAGGACCTCCAGTATACTGTTAAAAAGGAGTAATGAGAGCAGACATTTGCATCTTGTTCTAGATCTTAGCAGATGTACCATTGGCTGAGGGTTTTTGTAGATATTTTTAATCAAGTTAAGGAAAGTCCATTCTAAGCTTACTAAGATGTTCTATCAATGGATATTGGAGTTTGTCAAGTGCTTTTTCCTTATCTATTGATATAATCATGTTTCTTCTTCTTTTTTTCTGTTTTAGCCTGTAGATGTAAGAGATCACATTAATTGATTGTTTTAAAGTTTGCTCATCAACTGGACATTGTTTTTCCTCTCTAAGTTTTTATTTAAATTCCAGTTAGTTAACATACAGTGCAGTATTAGTTTCAGGTGTAGAATTTAGTGATTCATCACTTACATTCAACACCTGGTGCTCATCACAACAAGTGCCCTCCTTGATACCCATCACCTATTTAATCCATTCCCTGGCACATCTCCCCTCCAGTAACCATCAGACTTTTATTTTATTTTATTTTATTTTATTTTTTTAACGTTTATTTATTTTTGAGACAGAGAGAGACAGAGCATGAACAGGGGAGGGGCAGAGAGAGAGGGAGACACAGAATCTGAAACAGGCTCCAGGCTCTGAGCTGTCAGCACAGAGCCCAACGTGGGGCTCGAACTCACAGACCATGAGATCATGACCTGAGCTGAAGTCGGATGCTTAACCGACCAAGCCACCCAGGCGCCCCACCATCAGACTTTTAAAAGTCTGTTTCTTGGTTTGACTCTCTTTCCCCCTCCATGTTCATTTGTTTTGTTTCTTAAAATCCATATACAACTGAAATTTGAATGTTGAACCAGGCTTCTATAGCTGGGGTAAATCCCACTTGGTTATATAATTCTTTTTATACATTGCTGGATTTGATTTACTATTTTATTGAAGCTGTTTGTATCTATGTTCACAAGAGGTATCAGTCTGTAGTTTTCTGGTAGTATTTTAGTCTGGATTTGGCATTAAGGTATTTCTGACCTCATAGGATGAATTAAATAGTATTTTCTCTGCTTCTTTCTTATGAAAGGTATTGTAGAGTATTCATTTAATATCTGTCCTCAATGGGAAGAATTCACCAGTCAACCACTCTGGGCCCAGTGCATTCTATTTTTGAAAAGTTATTAATCATCAATTCAATTTCTTCAACAGACATAAGCATATTAACATTGCTTATTGATTATTTTGATTATTGGAAGATTCTGTTATTTGAGGAATTGGTTCATTTCATCTAGGTTCTCAAATTTGTGGGCATATAATTATTCACTATATCACGTTTATCCTTTTAATGTTGATGAATCTGTGTTTATGCCCCCATTTTTATTTCTGATATTAGTAATTTGTGTCCTTTATCCTTTTTTCTTAATTAACCTTTCAATGGCTTATCAATTTTACTGACCTTTTCAAAGAACTAACTTTGCTTTTGTTGATTTTTTTGTATTGATTCATGATTTTGATCTCACTGATTTCTGCTCTTTAATTTCTTTTCTTCTGCCTACTTTGGATTTCATCTCCCATCTTTTGCTAGTTTCCTTGGGGGCAAATGTGTAGATTACTGATTTTAGATTTTTCTTCTTTTTAATATATGCATTCAATGCATATACTTCACTCTAAGCATGATTTTGTTGCATCCCACAAAGTTTGAATTAACTCTTTTTTTTAATTTTCATATAGTTCTAAATATTTAAAAAGTTCTCTCAGTGTTTATCCTTGACCCATGTGTTATTTACAATTGTGTTGTCTGATCTCCGTGTATTTTGTTACTTTTCAGTTATCTGTCTGTTGTTGGTTTCTATTGTAATTTCATTAGGGTCTGAGAGCAGACATTGTATGATTTCAATTTTTGAAATTTGTCAGGGTGTGTTTTCTGGCCCAGAACATGTTCTATCCTGTTCAGTATTCCATGTGAACTTTAGAAGAATATATATTCTGCTGTTTTGATATTAGTCTCTAGATGCCAATTATGTCCAGTTAATTGATATTGTTGTTGAGTACAGTTATGTCTTTCCTAATTTTACATGGAGAAGGAAATCATACACTTACCTCATACCATATACATCAATAAACTAAAAAAACTGGATTGAAGATTTAAATGTAAGACCTGAAACCACAAAACTACTAGAAGAAATGAAAGGAAAACCTTCTTGACATGGTCTTGCCATTAACATTTTGGGTATGAAAGCAAAAACACAAGCAACTAAAGTAAAGATAGTCATTAAAAAGCTTCAGTACAGGTAAACAGTCAACAGAATGAAAAGACAATCTGTGAAAAGAGAGAAAATATTTGCAAACCATATATCTGACAATTAATTTATCCCAAGATATATAAGGGACTCATCCACCTCAACAGAAAACAAAACAAATAACCCAATTTTCAAAAATGGGCCAAGGACTGGACTAGACATATCTTGGAGAAAGATATACAAATATCCACAAATTATATGAAAAATTGCTCAACATTACTAATTATCAGGTAAATGCAAACCAAAACCATAATGAGAAATCATCTTACACTTGTTTGAAATGGCCATTATTAAAGAGAAATAACAAGTGTTGGTCAGGTATAGAGAAAAGGGAACCCTTACACACTTTTGGTGGGAATGCAAATTGCTGCAGCCACTATGGAAAACAGTATGGAGAGTCCTCAAAAAATTAAAAATTGAACTAACATATGATACAATATTTCCACTTCTGGGTGTTTATCTGAAGGAAATGAAAACACTAACTCAAAAAGATATATACATCCTAATGTTCAAAGCAGTATTGTTTCCAGTAGCCAAGACATGGAAGTAACCTAAGTGCTCATCAATAGATGAATGGATAAATAAGTTGTGGCATATACCTAAAATAGAACATTATTCATCCATAAAGAAGGAAATCTTGCCATTAGCAAAGCCCATAGATGGACCCTGGGGGCATTATGCTAAGTGAAATAAGTCAGAGACAGAAGAAAAATACTGTATAATCTCACTTATATGTGACAAAAATACCAAACTATATAAACTGAGAACAGATTAGTGGTTGTCAGATTTGGGGGGATAGGGGATGGATGAGGTGGGTGAAGGGGATCAAAAGGTACAAATTTCCAGTTATAAAATAAATAAGTCATAGGGATGTAATGTACAGCATGGTGACTGTACTGTATTAGAAAGTTACTAAGAGAGTAAATCTTAACAGTTCTTATCACAAGAAAAAATTTGTTAGTAAATGTGGTAGTAGATATCAACTAGACTCACTGTAATAATTTAACAATATATACAAATATCAAATCATATTGTACACCTGAAAATTAGACAACATTATATTTCAGTTATATTTCAATAATTTTTAAATAGTAATTATGTGAGGTGGTGAATACTATGTGAGATGATGAAAAATGAGCTTGACTGCAGTGATTATTTCACAATTAATACATATATAAAAACATCAACTTGCACACTTTAAATATATATAACTGTTTATTTGTTAACTATGCTTCAGTAAAGCTCGTGGGGGAGGAAACTCTGCTTCATTACTTATATTCAACAAAACCGACCATCATCAAGGTATATCATAGTCAAATTCACAAAATACACAGACACGGAAAGAATTATGAAAGAAGAGAAAAAAACGTCCTTAACATATAAGGGAAGGCAGATATGTTTGCAGCAGACCTATCCACAGAAACTTGGCAGGCCAGAAAGGAATGGCAGGATATATTCAACGTGCTGAGTCAGAAAAATATGTAGCCAAGAATTCTTTATCCAGCAAGGCTGTCACTCAAAATAGAAGGCGAGATAAAGAGTTTCCCAGACAAACAAAAACTAAAGTAGTTCATGACCACTAAACCAGCCCCCCAAGAAATTTGAAGGGGGACTCTTTGAGTGAAGAAAAGATGAAACAAAACAAAAAAGATCAAAAGCAACAAAGACTAGAAAGGACCAGAAAACATCGCCAGAAAGTTCAACTCCACAGGCAACACAATGGCACTAAATTCATATCTTTCAGTACTCACTCTAAATGTCAATGGACTAAAAGCTCCAGCTGAAAGATATGGTATCAGAATTGATAAGAAAAGAAGATCCATCTATATGCTGCTTACAAGAGACCCATTTGAGACTTAAAGATACATGTATATTGAAAGTAAGGGGATGGAGAACCATCTATCATGTTAATGGTCATCAAAATAAAGCTGGAATAGCCATATTTATATCAGACAAACTAGGTTTTAAAATAAGACTGTCACAAGAGATGAAGAAGGGCATTATATCAAAATTAAGGGATCTATCCACCAAGATCTAACAACTGTACATATTTATGCCCACAACCCCCAATATGGGGAAACCTAAATATATAAACTAATTAATCACAAACATAAAGAAACTCATTAATAATAATACCATAATAATAGGGGACTTCAACACCCCACTTATAGCAATGGACAGATCATCTAAGCAGAAAGTCAACAAGGAAACAATGGCTTTGAATGAAACACTGGACCAGATGGACATAACAGATATATTCAGAACATTTCATACTAAAACAGCAGAATACACCTTCATCTCAAGTGCACATGGAACATTCTCCAGAATAGATCACATACTGGAACATAAATGAGACTTCATAAAGTACAAAAAGATCGAGATCATATCTTGCACAGTGCTATGAAACTCTAAATCCAACACAAGAAAATTTTGGAAAGACCATGAATATTTGGAGACTAAAGAACATCCTACTAAAGAATGAATGGGTTAACCAAGAAACTAAAGAGGAAATTAAAAAGTACATGGAAGTTAATGAAAATGAAGACATGACAGCCCCAAATCTCTGGGATGCAGCAAAAGTGGTCATAAAAGGGAAGGATATAGCAATCCAGGGCCTCCTAAGGAAGGAACAAAGGTCTCAAATACACAACCTAACCTTATGCCTAAAAGAGCTGGAAAAAGAACAGCAAACAAAGCCCCAAAACAGCAGAATAAGGGAAATAATAAAGATTAGAGCAGAAATCAATGATATTTATTAAAAAAACCCAAAAAACAGTACAATAGATCAATGAAACCAGGAGCTAGTTCTTTGAAAGAATTAACAAAATTGATAAACCCCTAGCCAGATTGATCAAAAAGAAAAAGGAAAGGACCCAAATAAATAAAATCAAGAATGAAAGACATCACAACCAACACAGCAGAAATATAAATAATAATAAGAGAATATTATGAGCAATTATATGCCAATAAGTCGGGCAATCTGGAAGAAACAGACAAATTCCTAGAAACATATAAACTACCCAAGCTGAAACAGGAAGAAATAGAAAAATTGAACACACCCATAACCAGTAAAGAAATTGAATCAGTAATCAAAAATCTCCCACAAATAGGACTTCAGGGCTGGACTGCTTTCCGGGGGGATTCTACCAAACATTTAAATAAGAGTTAACACCTATTTTTTTGAAGCTATTCCAAAAAATGGAAATAGAAGGAAAACTTACAAAATCATTCTACAAGGCCAGCATTACCTTGACTCCAAAATAAGACAAAGACTCCATTAAAAAGGAGAACTACAGACCAATTTCCCTAATGAACATGGATGCAAAAAATTGTCAACAAGATACTAGCCAATCAGTATCCAACAATACATTAAAAGAATTATTTACCACGATCAAGTGGGATTTATTCCTGAGATGCAGGGCTAGTTCAATATCTGAAAATCAATCAATGTGATACATCACATTAATAAAAGTAAGGATAAGAACCACATGATCCCCTTAATAGATGCAGAGAAAGCATTTGATAAAATACAGCCTCCTCATAAAAACCCTCAAGAAAGTAGGGATAGAAGGATCATACCTCATGATCATAAAAACCATATATGAAAGACCCACTGCTAATATCGTCCTCAATGGAGAAAAACAGAGCTTTCCCCCTAAGGTCAGGAACACAACAAGGATGTCCACTCTCACCACTGTTATTCAACACAGTGTTGGAAGTCCTAGCCTCAGCAATCAGACAACACAGAAAAATAAAAGGCATCCAAATTGTCAAGGAGGAAGTCAAATTTTCACTCTTTGTGGATGACATGACACTCTATGTGGAAAACCCAAAATACTCCACTATATACTGCTAGGACTGATGCATGAATTTGGCAAAGTGGCAGAATATAAAATCAATGTATAGAAATCATTTCTATACACCAACAAGGCATTTCTTTTTTTATTATTTTATCTGTTTATTTGTGACAGAGAGAGAGACAGAGCATGAGCGAGGGAGGGGCAGAAAGAGAGGGAGACACAGAATCCAAAGCAGGCTCCAGGCTCTGAGCTGTCAGCACAGAGCCCAATGCGGGGCTCAAACTCACAGACCACGAGATCATGACCTGAGCCGAAGTCGGATGCTCAACCAACCAAGCCACCCAGGCGCCCCAACAATGCATTTCTATACACCAACAATGAAGCAGCAGAAGGAGAAATCATGGAATCAACCTCATTTACAATTGTACCAAAAACCATGAAGTACCTAGGAATAAACCTAACCAAAGAGGTGAAAATCTATACACTGAAAACTATAGAAAGCTCATGAAAGAAATCGAAGAAGACACACACAAAAAAGTGGAAAAACATTCCATGCTCATAGATTGGAAGAACAAATACTAAAATGTAGATACTACCAAAGCAATCTACATATTCAATGTAATCCCTATAAAAATAACACCAGAAGGATGCCTGGGTAGCTCATTAGGTTGAGCATCTGACTTTGGCTCAGGTCATAATCTCACAATTCATGAGTTCAAGCCCATGTAGGGCTCTGTGCTGACAGCTTGGAGTGTGGAGCTTGCTTTTGATTCTGTGTCTCTGACTGTCTCTGTCCCTCCGCCCACTGTGCTCTCTCTTTCTCTCAAAAATAAACATTAAAAAATTAACACCAGCATTCTTCATAGAGCTAGATAAACAATCTTAAAATTTGTATGGAACCAGAAAAGACTCCAAATAGCCAAAGCAATCTTAAAAACAAAAACCAAAGCTGTAGGGATAACAATCCCAGACTTCAAGATGTATTTCAAAACTATAATCATCAAGACAGTATGGTACTGGCACAAGAACAGACACTCAGATCAATGGAACAGAATAGAGAATCCAGAAATGGACCCACAAACGTATGGCCAACTAATCTTTGACAAAGCAGGTAAGAATATCCAATGGAAAAAAGATAGTCTCTTCAGCAAATGGTTTCGGGAAAACTGGACAGCGACATGCTGAACAATGAACCTAGACCACTTTCTTACACCATACACAAAAATAAACTCAAAATGGATGAAATACCTAAGCATGAGAGAGGAAGCCATCAAAATCGTAGAGGAGAAAACAGGCAACATCTTTGACCTCAGCCGCAGCAAATTCTTACTTGACATGTCTCCAGAAGCAAGGGAAGCAAAAGCAAAAATGTACTATTGGGACCTCATCAAGGTAAAATCTTCTGCACAGTGAATGAAAGAATCAGCAAAACTAAAAGACAATCAATGGAATGGGAGAAGATATTTGCAAATGACATATCAGATGAAGGGTTGGTATCCAAAATATAAAGAACTTATCAAACTCAGCACCCAAAAAATAAATAATCCAGTGAAGAAATAGGCAAAAGATATGAATAGACACTTGTCCAAAGAAGACATCCAGAATGCACACAGACACATGAAAAGATGCTCAACATCACTCATCATCAGGGACATACAAATCAAAACCACAATGAGATACCACCTCACACTTCTCAGAATGGCTAAAATTAACAACTCAGGCAATCACAGATGTTGGCAAGAATGTGGAGAAAGAGGATCTCTTTTGCACTGCTGCTGGGAATGCAAACTGTTGCAGCCACTCTGGAAAATAGTATGGAGGTTCCTCAAAAAATTAAAAATAGGAGTATCCTATGACCCAGCAATTCCACTACTATGTAATTATCCAAAGGATACAGGTATGCTGTTTCAAAGGGGCATATGCACCCTAATGTTTATAGCAGCACTATTGACAATAGCCAAAGTATGGAAGGAGCCCAAATATCCATCGACTGATAAATGGATAAAGAATGAATATATATATATATATATGCATATATATATATATATATGCATATATGTATACACACACACATAATGGAGTATTACTCAGCAATCAAAAGGAATTAAATCTTGCCATTTGGAACAACATGAATGGAACTAGAATGTATTATGCTAAGCAAAATAAGTCAGAGAAAGACAAATATCATATGACTTCACTCACATGTGGAATGCAAGATACAAAACAGATGAACATAAGGAAGGGAAGTAAAAATAATATAAAACAGAGAGGGTGACAAACAGTAAGAGACTCTTAAATACATAGAACAAACTGTGGGTTGCTGGAGGGGTGTTGGGTGTGAGGATGGGCTATATGTGCAAGGGGCGTTAAGGAGGACACCTGTTGGGATGAGCATTGGGTGTGATGTGTAAGTGATGAATCACTAAGTTCTATTCCTGAAAATATTATTAAACTATATGTTAACTAACTTGAATTTAAACTAAAAAAATAAAAATAAAAATAAATAAATTGAAATTTTTCATTTCATTTCTCTTTTTTAAAAAATTCATTTAGTCTGAATTATCTCATTAATTTTCATCATGTTTTTCTTTTAAGACATATCTTTTAAGGCTCTGCCTATCCTTCTCAGCCTCAGTTTAGTTCTCTCCCAAATGTTTTGATATGCAATATTCTAATCATCATGCAGTTAGTTATAAATGCTTTCTAATTCCCACTATGATATCTATTTCTACCCAAACATTATTTTGCAATAGGCTTATTAATTTTCAAACACATCAATTATGCAATTATGCTGAATCTTTTCATTTATAGCGTAGTGCATTAGCAATAGAACACCGATTGGTGTCATAGAGTCTTGAAGTCTATATATACAGTCACTTTTATCAATATCCTTGTATTTGGAAAGATTAAATTCTGCAGTTTCTGGGTTTGTTGTTCTATATATAAATATTAGGATAATTTTTTAAATGTGTTCAAATCTTATATAACTTTTATCTAACCTTAGTCAAACTGCCCTATAAATTGCAAAGAAAAGTATGTTAAAGTGAAATGCCTGGGATTTCTGTCTTTTGCTTTCTGTTTTGAGGATAAACTGTTTTAGTGAATGCCTCTTAGAACATTTATGTAACCATGGTAATCGGACTTTATTTTTTTAATACAAGTTAGTTAACATACAGTGAAATAATGATTTCAGGAATAGAATTTCATGATTCATCACTTACATATAACCCCCAGTGCTCATCCCAAGTGCCTGTCTTTTTTGTTTGTTTGTTGTTTGTTTGCTTACATTCTATTTTGTCTGTTATCAAGGTAGCTGTATCAGCTTTTCTGGTTTGAATCTTCTTAGTTGTTCCTTTTCAACTTTTACTATGAATCATTTGATACTTTAGTTGTGTCTCTTATAAACATCACAGTTTGGATTACATTTATAATACATGATGACAAATTTTTTTTCTGAAGAAATTAATCAACTTTAGTTATAAAAACTAAAGGTATAAGTGGACTTGTTTTCACTTTACATTTCACCTATTTTGTATATATTTTTTGTTTTCCCTTTTATATTTTAGCTTCCATTTGAATTTATTATTGATTCTTTCTGTTTATATCCCTCTACTAGTTTGTTAAGTTATACTTTTTGTTTCTATCCTGTATTATTTTCTCTGGACATTACAAAATGCACACTTGATCAATCTCTAAGATTCATCAAAACATTTTACTTTGCCCAGGTGAATTTGAAGATTTTAGAACACCTTAACCTCTTTCTTCCACATCAACAACTGCATGCTAATTTGTGTGTGTTTTAATTCTTTTGTTTTTCATGTAAATTCCACAAAACGTTAATACCATCTTATGCAACTAATATACATTTAGCATTACCTATGTGTATTTAACATGTTGTGTGACTTTCCTTGTTCCTTTAACTCAAGTCCCCCATTAGCACAAATTTAGACATTTCTTCATAAAGTATCTTGGGGTGGCATGCCATGGCGATTTCTGTCAGAAAATGTCTTTATGTTATATTTCATTTTGAAAGATGCCTTCCTTGGTTATAATGATCTAGGCTGACAGTCATTGCTTTCCCAGCACATGGGCACTGTCAAACTTCTGTCTTCTTACATCCATTGTGGCAGAAGAGAAGTCATCTGTCAAACTGTTAGTCCTATTAAGGTAAATTTTTAGTTCTGGCAGTGTTATAAAATCTACATCTTATTTTTAGTGTTCTTCATTAGCACCACAATGTAAATTTCATTTTATTTATCCTGCTTGGTAATTCTTGTGAGTCTCTGGACTTCCTGATCTTTCCTAAGTGCTTTCATTAGTCTGTCATCAGTTCTACCGAGCCTCAGTTTTACCCACTTAAATATTTTCTCTGGTACACAATCCCATTCCTTTTGGAAATGTAATCGTGAAAAAAATTGATCTCGGTTTGTAGCCCACAGAATTAGTGGAAATGCAAGTCTTCACACCTTTCTATGTAACACTATTATTGTTTGATTGTATTTTAGAGAAACTTACTAGAATCTAAGTAGTTTGAGGAAAGAGATAACTTTTTTGTAAATTTTTGCTTGTGTTTCTTACAGTACCTACCATAATTAAAAGATTAATTTGGTGATTAGTGGTAACCATTTATTCATTATTTTTTCTTAATATAAATGAAAATGGGAACCAGTATCAAAACACATCAATTAGCTATATCAGTGATTTATACGATGTTGAAACAGGGCTTTGAAGCATCGTGATGCATTTTCCCCATTAAGACATTTCTCCTGTTGATAATTATTTGGAAATTATCATTTAGAGTTATTATAATACAAGAGTTGTGAAATATTTTAAGGCTGTGACTCTAGGAATAGATGAACAAAGTGAGATAGCCACTGGAGATAAGCATCTCTCTTTCTAACTTACAATGTGTCTTAACTACTGTGGACATTTCAAGTAAATATGATTGTGAAATTAGGAAAAAGTGAAAAATCCTTAAAGGTGAGAAAAACAGGGGGTTTAAGTGGTGTGAATTTAGAGACTCTTAGAATATATTGTCCTTCATATAATACCCTACCTGTTCTTTGTTATATTCTTTTAATGCTTAAAAAAATAGAGACAACCAAGAAATCTTGATTCTATTCTTTTTTTAATTCTGCATTAATTTAATTTTTAAGATAAAATGTAAACACTTTTTTTCTTTTTATTTACTTATTTTTGTTTAAAGTTTCTATTTTAAATTCCAGTTAGTTAACATATAGTGTAATATTAGTTTCAGGAGTAGAATTTAGTGATTCATCACTTACATATGCCAGCTGGTGCTCATCACAAGTGCACTCCTTAATCCCCATCACCCATTTAACGTGTCCGCCTGTCCACCTCCCCTCCAGCAATGCTATTTGTTTTCTATAGTTAGTTAAATTTCTGTTTTATGGTTTACCTCTCTCTTCCCCCACCCCTGAACTATGTTAATCTGCCTTATTAAATTCCACATATGAGTGAAATTATATGGTATTTGTCTCTTACAGACTTATTTTGCTTAGCATAATACCTTCTAGTTCCATCCACATTGTTGCAAGTGGCAATTTTTGATTCTTTTTTATGGCTGAGTAATATTCCATTGTAGGTGCTTTTGTGTGTCTATATCTATATCTGTATCTATCTATTTCTTGTGTTGTTGGTTTTAGCCATTCTGACAAGTGTGAGGTGATAGGTCATGGTGGTTTTGATTTGCATTTCCCTGATGATCAGTGAGGTTGAGCATATTTTCGTGTGTCTGTCGGCCATCTGCATGTCTTCTTTGGAGAAATGTCTAATGTCTTCTAACCATTTATTAATTGGATTATTCATTTTTGGGGTGTTGAATTTTACAAGTTCATTACATATTTGGATACTAACCTTTTATTAGATATGTCATTTACAAATGTCTTCTCCCATTCATTTGGTTGCCTTTTAAATGTGTTGATTATTTCCTTTGCTGTGCAGAAGCTTTTTATTTTGATGGAGTCCTGATAGTTTATTTCTACTTTTTTTCCCCTTTCCTCAGAAGACATATCTAGAAAGAAGTCACTGTGGCTGATGTCAAAGAGGTTACTGCCTGTGTTCTCCTTTAGGAATTTGATAGTTTCCTATCTCACATTTAGGCCTTTCATTCATTTTGAATGTATTTCTGTATATAGTGTAAGAAAGTAATCCAGTTTCATTCTTTTTCCTGTTCCTATCCAATTTTCCCAACACCATTTGTTGAAGAGACTGCTTTTTCCTTGTTGGATATTCTTTCCTGCTTTGTTGAAGATTAATTGACCATATGTTTGCAGGTTGATTTCTGGGTTGTCTATTCTGTTACTTTAGACCTAAAGACTAACCTGCAGATTGAAAGCAAGGGGTGGTCAAACATTTATGCTAATGAATATCAAATGATAGTTGTAGTAGCAATACTTATATTGGACAAACTAGATTTTAAAATAAAGACTGTAAAAAGAGACAAAGAAGGGCATTATATAATCATAAAAGAACAATCCAACAAGGAGATATCACAACTGTAAATATTTATGGACCCAATAAATTGCTTTTTTAGTAGACTGATCTGCCTACAACTGTGTGACATGTGAATAATCAGGAGGATTGTATAACTTAGGCCCAGACTTCCAGTTGAGGATTCTCACATGACAAAGCATATACTTGTTTCTCTTTCTTCAACGCAAACACACACACATGCATGCACATGCACAGACAAGGTATATAAAAACCATATCCATCTTAATTTGATAGTTAATTTGCAATGGAAACTTCATATTGCAGACATTCCTGTTATGAGAACCACCACGATTGTATAGTAATCCAGGAAGATGTGTCATCTATTGGGTACCTCTACTGGATAAGTTCATCCTCTTCCACCTCTTCAATCTTAAAATACATGAAAGTGTGCAAATGACCTGTCACTGATTCCTCACTTTAAAATCAGGAATATGATACTTTTCCCTCCTGGAGACGGGGGTGAAACAAGTAAGTGACTCCTGTTTATGATAAACTGAGAGCTATATAGTTTTCATTTCACTTTCTTTCCAAGTAAGTGAGTTATTAGTGTAAGATGTTACAACTGAAAAGAACAAAGAAAATGGCTACACAGTGGGGTCCACAATTTGGGAATTAGTGATTCAGACTGAATTGTATATGCTCTTATTTCCCAAGGCTACCTATTTTTCCTTCTTTTTTCCTCTTCCTCCCACCATCTTCTTTCTTTTTCTGTCTCTGTCTCTCTTGTTAGCAAGTTGTCGTTAGATAAAAATCAAAGGCAAACTGAAGCACATCAAATCCATTTCTGATGAAATATTCTGCTTGACTACAAAGTTAACTGGGGAATATATTCCAGGTATAATCAATGGCTTATAAACTTGTGTGGTTCAAAAACACTGTAAGATATACATTGTATATCAGAGCCTAAGAGAAACATGCAAAATCTGAAAAAAAATCACTAAATTCCTCTTTACCAATGTTATATAGTACACATATGTTCTACGGTATTTTAAACTATTTCATTTTTTATAATGTTCACATCTATAAAGTTGGTGTTGTTGTTTACACCCTGAGCTTGGAGCTACTTGAGATTCATATTCTCTCTCTCTCTCTCTCTCTTTCTCCCTCCCCCCCACCACTTGTGAGCATTCTCTCTCTAAAACAAAATAAAAAACAAAAAAAAACATTCATAAAAGGATATAATACTTCAGTAAGCCATGCTTCTGTAATTTGTATTATCTAATAAACTTTTTATTTATCTACTTATTTTTACTTTTCTACTTTTTATTTATTTTATTTATGATGGAAGAATGTTTATTAAGTTTCCAGTGCCATAAAATAGAGTTGAGGATGCAGGTACAGGCTATAGGCCAGATATGTAGTAAATCTTGCATTATACATGTATTTTTAATCAATTTATAATGAGGCTTATGTTTTGCTATTTGTGTCTGGTTGAGAAATATCAACCAGAGCTAAACATAAGATTTATAATACAGGGGGACCTGGGTGGCTCAGTCAGTTGAGCGTCCAACTTCAATTCATGTCATGATCTCATGGCACGTGAGTTGGAGTCCCACATCGGGCTCACCACTGTCTGAACTCGGATCCTCTGTGTCCCTCTCTCTTTGCCCCTCCCCCACTTGTACTCTCTCAAAAAAAAAATAAAATATCAACAAAATATTTTGAAAGATTTATAATAGAAAGTTTTGGTTCCTTAGTTTCTACAGAAACATGTTGTATCCTTTTAACTATAAGAGTTTTATCTATAAAATTTGGAACTAAATGAAAAATTAGATATAAATCCCTAATAACTTATTTATTCATTTTAATTTTCTCCTATATTTTGTACTTTGGAAGAATTTTAAAAACAACTTGAAATAATGATATTTTACTGAGATCAGATTTTTATATAATGTTTTAGGAAAAAACAATGCATAAAATTTGGGCAAAGGGTAGGTTCCTTTGTTTAAGGTATCTTGGAACTGGCAGGCTAATTAGGAAATGTCTTTTGACAGGTTAAAAACTGTTTACTGAGACAGGTAAGCTCCCAATGTTTATTTACTCTTAATGATATTCATTCTATTTTTTTTCTTGATTATCTGTGTCCATAGAGAGCAAATCTTCACATTCCTTATAACATATAGCTTTTTCTTTTTTTAATTTATTGTCAAATTGGTTTCCATATAACACCCAGTACTCCACCCAACACATGCCCTCCTCAATGCCCATCACCCTCTTTCCCTCTCCCCCACTCCCCATCAACCCTCCGTTTGTTCTCAGTATTTAAGAGTCTCTTATGGTTTTTAATTTAGTCAGATTAGAAGGCTTCTTAATGGTTAAAAAAATTGGAAAGTAGGGATTTTGTGTGTGTAATACACTCTCCCTTCAACGTTATTCAAATTCCTATGTCCCAAATATTTTTTAATCTTTTCACTTGTACTTTTTACTTTTCATTTATTGTGGTTTGATCATACTTTCTCATTGGCAATTTTTGTACAATATACTATGTGAATGGACAATATGCTTTAATATTTCTCTATATCAGAGTATTTATAAATATATTAAAATAAAAATTTTGTTCAGCTATATTTGCAAAGGCATATTGAATTAATCAATATTCTGATTTCTCAACCCTTCCGTGTGCATTGGCTAAAAACAGGTGGTGTAGCAATAATTCTCAGCTTTGACTTCTTGTTAGAATAACTGGGCACATTTTTAAAAATTGCAACTCCTATGTTGTTTACTAGAATAACTAATCATAAATTCTGGGATGTGACTCAGATACAGTGTATTATAAGCTCTCTAGGTGATTTCATTGTGTAGCTAAGATGCAGAAGCACTGCACCCAAAAAGATTAATATTTGAAATTAATAGACCTTGGGTAAAACTTGGTGAAGCATTATCATGACGATTCTTCTTAAAACTTTATAGTGTGAGATTCTAAGACATGAAAAATCATTTTACATGTATGATTTTTTCGTTGCAATAAAACTGAAGGCTCCTAATCAAGCTTTAAGCTAGTTATTCATTATCCAAATTAGGTTTAATGACCTATGTGTCATGTCTTTGGAAGAAGTTCAATATTGAGTGTTTTGCTGTTACAGAAGTTCTATTCTCTTTTTTAAAATTATGTAAACAAGGCTTTTCTGTAGCTTAAAAAAAAAATTGATGTTCAGGTTGGTCTTATTGTAGTATGACATAATATTCACCTAAGTATACATCATTAAAAGAGATAACTTAAACAAATCTAACATTTTATATTTAATATTTTTTTCATAATGTGTAATTTTTAAATATCCTAACTAAATGCATAAAATGTTTTGAAATATTTGGCCATATGATTATAGGAAATTATATCTATAATACGTCATACATATAATTTATATATTATACATTTTATATAATAGCATACATGATTCATATATAAATATAACTTATACATACACACATCTATAAATATACATATTTCTGTTGCCTAGTACATTAGATAATTGAAAATACTTTCATGCATGGGAATGTGTTAAATTAGCATATTTGTGGGAGAGGTAGAAGAAAAAATACAAGAGTAAGAAAGAAAAAGTGGACTACATAATGAAATTATAGAAATTCTTTTATTTTTTCTTTTATTTATTTATTTATTTATTTTTTAATTTTTTTTTCAACGTTTTTTATTTATTTTTGGGACAGAGAGAGACAGAGCATGAACGGGGGAGGGGCAGAAAGAGAGGGAGACACAGAATCGGAAACAGGCTCCAGGCTCTGAGCCATCAGCCCAGAGCCTGACGCGGGGCTCGAACTCACGGACCGCGAGATCGTGACCTGGCTGAAGTCGGACGCTTAACCGACTGCGCCACCCAGGCGCCCCTATTTTTTCCAATAGTAGAGTGTGCATCAAATCTCTACGGAATTGAGATTAATTTAGGTGTGTTTAATATAGTGACTTCATAATTCTATTGTGAAATATGATATTCATAATATTTCACGAAGTATCCTGAGGAAATAATTTAAGTATTATTTAAACTACAGAAAGGATACAGGTTTTCGAAGTTACTTTAGTAATGTTTCAATCAAAAGTTGTAAGACTACTGTTCCCCTTCACATTTCTTTAATTTTCATTAATTTTAATTTTTAGCACTTTGTTAAACTTTAGATAATATTTTATTTGCCCTGATCTTATTAAAATTTTTATCAGAATTGTACTAATCTTAAACTTAGTTGAAAATACCAGATATATTTTTGTTTTTAATGCTTTCTTGCCAGTAATACACTATTAACTTATATTTTTTTATATTTTGGAGCCTTCATGCATTTATGTAATTCTCGTAATGTGATTGCTACGTATTTTTAAAATGTTTATTTCTAAGTGGTTTGACTTTACCATTTATTTGTATTGGACATTTATTTTCCGGTCTTCTCAGTCTATTTACTCATATAGATAACCTATGGCATTTTACACATGCATTTTAAGAAATTTTCCCACATGCAGGGGCAGCTGGGTGGCTCAGTCTGTTAAGCCCACTTAGGCTCAGGTCGTGATCTCATGGTTTGTGTGGTTGAGCCCTGCACCAGAGAGAGTGCAGAGCCTGCTTCAGATTCTCTCTCCCCCTTTCTCTCTACCCCTCCCCAACTTGCACTTTCTCTATCTCCAAATAAACTTAAAAAAAATAAAAACGAAATATTCCCACATGTGGATCTTTTTATGGTTCTAGTATTTTTGTGTTGATTGTGTTAGGTTTTCTATTCTAAGAAAAACCTCTATTATAGGAAGATTCTAATAATTCATCTTTTATGAAATATATATATATATTATGTATTTTATGTATTTTATGTATTTTAATCATACTGCATTGGCTAGCAACTCTGAGCTAAGTAAATGATTACTGAAATTTTATCTTACTACTAACAGAAACACCACTATTTTCCTTTATATTTTTATCAAGTACTTCTTAATTGAGAATTAGTGAATAGTTCTGTCAGAATCATTATGAGCCTTAAGGTACTGTTATTTTCCCTCAACCTGTTGATGGACTAAACTATAGCAATATCTTTTCTAATAGTATACTAGGTCTTCATTTTTAGGGTCCTGCTTGTTTTGAATGAACAGTTATCCTGCCACATGCCTTTCTAATATTCTGTTTAAAATTGTGGGACCTAAACTGAAAACTAAGTTTTTCTGAGTTTATTGTTTCTTTGTAATGTTTTTAAATTTAGTTTTGAGAAGAGAAGAAGGGACAGAAAGAGAGGGAGAGAGAATACCAAGCAGGCCCCAGCGCTCTCAGTGCCCAGCCCGACTCCGGGCTCAAATCCAGGAACCATGAGATCATGACTTGAGTGAAAATCAAGAGTCACATGCTCAAATGACTGAGCCACCCAGGTGCTCCTGTTCTGAGTATATTCTTGTACATTATGTTGTCTGATTTCAGTTTCAGCTGAATGGAATGAGGTGGCAAATCAAACTTTTATCCCCTTAAATTCTGAAGAAGTTTATATGTTTTGCAGTAATCACTTTCACCAAGATTTGAAAAAAAAATATGCATACAAACAGTATATACCAATCCTTTTTTCAGGGGCAAATAGCTTAAGAGCTTTTCTAATGCCTGTTCCTTCTTACATTTTACATTTATTAATCTTTCAAAGACAGCGTTTTTGGACATATTAGTAAATATTATTTTTTCTATCGTGTTTTCATCTAATTTAATAAATTAGATAAGATGGAAAAAATAATATTTACTAATATGTCCAAAAACACATTTTTGTTTAAAATGTAATAATTCCTATTTTTGGACCTACTTTGGATGTCTATGATGTATCTATATTTATATTTGGTAGATTTTTATCTTTGTTCCACATATTATTGTTAATTAGAAAAATCATGCTGTGAATTTCCCCATGACTCAAGATTTGGCTGCATTCTCTCATCTTTTCTTTTTCTTTTTATTTAATGTTGAAGTTAAATCAGAAATGGAAAGAATAATGCGGTTCATTTTATGATGAAATTAGAAGCAGCTCTGGAAATCTGAGGATCTCTTCCTCTGCCAGTGAAAGATGTGCTGGTTGTGTGATAGGGAGACCCACAAAACTGAGTTGAGCCACTGAACTGTTTTCTTTTTCTGCAATGTATTTCTATAACACTGACTTGATATTTCATATTAGCACCCCAACATCCTCATTTATGCCCCTTCTCTTTCACTTTTTTCTCTTAATGTCCAGATAAGGAGTTGATGATGCTAATAACTGAAAGTTAAATTTATTTTCCCATTGAATTTCTTTAAGGTTTCATAGAAAGTTTAGGTAAACTAATATTTATTATCTGCTATCTCATTTCAAATTCATGGCAACTCTACTGACTTTTATATCAATTTTCTCATTTCGGTTTAATCATATTACTAAAAGATAGCTATTTTCTCTTTTTTTATAGAAGAGTAGTTAGGCATATAAGAAACAAGGAAGTGCAGTTTAAATCCATAAGTGACTAACTTTAAAAGCTAAGCCGTTCAGTTAGCTAGGCAGCGGGAGTGGAGAGTGGGTAGACCCCAGAGAGCCCAGAGCAGCCCCAACCATGCCATTTGCCTAGTTTCCACTACACTTCAGGAAGAGCCACAGTTACTACAGGGGACCCCAGTCACCATCATGAAAAGCCAAGGGAAGACCCAGCAGCTGCCAATAGCAGGTGCAGACCCCAAGCCTGGCACCACAGTAAGCAGCAGCCCAGGGGACCTCACCTGGAGAACACCTACAGGTGGGGACAAGAAGATCACTGGAACTAAGGTTCTGGGGGCAGTAAAATGGTTCAATGGAAAAAAAAACAGATATGGTTTGATAAATAAAAATTACACCAGGGGCGCCTGGGTGGCTCAGTCGGTTAAGCGTCCGACTTCAGCTCAGGTCACGATCTTGCGGTCCGTGAGTTCGAGTCCCGCGTTGGGCTCTGGGCTGATGGCTCAGAGCTTGGAGCCTGCTTCAGACTCTGTTTCCCTCTCTCTCTGCCCCTCCCCCGTTCATGCTCTGTCTCTCTCTGTCTCAAAAATAAATAAACGTTAAAAAAATTATAAAAAAAATTACACCAAAGAAGATGTATTTGAACACCAGATTGCCATAAAGAATAACCCCAGAAGTGTAGGGACTGTAGATCATAAGTGCTTGCTTTTTGCCCACTGAACAGATAACTAGGACTGTCTGTCTGCATTATCTGTGTAGCCTGGTTGTTTTCTAATTATTCTACCTAAATCTGCCTCTTTTTGGTAATGACAAATATGTTGTATTTATTTGTTTGTTTTTTAAGCCTGTTTTTTTTTCCCTCTCAATAAACCTCTAAAGGTCTTTAAATTGTTTCATTTGGTCAAATTGAGAATTTTAAGAACTTAATTTTTAATTTGTATAGAGGTTTACAACTTATTTTTTTCCAAAAAGTCAACAAACTGTTAATAAAGGTCTTAAATAATTGTCAACGAAGCTAAGCCACTTATAGTATAGCATCAACAAGTTAAACAAACATTTAAACTGAAACGAACCCAAAAAGGAACAACTTCTGAATAATTAGCCAAATTTCAAGCTTTAACCAGGAGATAAAAGTAAAGAGGGGACTGATGAAGGAGCACAATCGATCTAAGCAATGTGTCTAACATCAGAAACTTTTGATTATAAGTAGGACCAATTGTGGTTATGACTGAAGATTAGGGAAGATCTTGATTGTATCAATGACTCATAGTATTTCAACTTGGAATTTTGTAAGATAGGATTCTAGAATCAGTCTGCTTCTCTCTTGAAATTCTTGTTCAAAAAGAATGTTAACTAATCTAAACAGCCTAGAGCTTGCAGACATGACACAACTAGGAAACGGATCTGATTCAGTGACCAAGAAAAGTTGCCAATATTTAGTGAGTTGAAGCACATATTCCAGGATATATAAAAATCCTGGCAATGATACCAGAACCCTCTGGCTTTGGAATGTTTATTTCTGAGCTATTTTGTTATCTGGACAAAAAAAAAAAAACAAGCCATAAACCCAGTCAACATAATTTATTGACAGCAAAGCCTATTTATGTATCTATTTTGATAAATGATGAAATGGCAACTTGCAGCACATGGGGCTTTTGAAAGTCTCTCCATGCTTAAAAATAAGGGGAAATGCATGTGGCAAAACATACTTGGAAAATAAGCAAACCTCAGACATTTATTGTGAGATGTTTGATGAACCCAAACACAGCTGTGTACACTTCTACCAACTGGGTATGGCATTTTTCCTCAAAAACAGCAAACACCTCTTCATGCTATCAGACTACTTATGACACCAACCCCATTAATAGTTTTGTTCATGTACAGCATAATTTTAAATGAGAAAAGCTTGCTGTTAGCCATGCACAAGCTAAAATGCAGTGGGAAAATACTATTTCTAGAAAATATAATATCCTGAGAAAGCCCTAAGAGTTATTAAAAAAAAAAACCCATTTTGATTTGAAAGAGATACTATCAGCTGACTGCAAGCAAATGGATGGAAAGTCTACTAGCATGACAGTTTAAGATCAAAATAACAGATTATTTAATAATTTCACCTTCAAAATTGATATATATTGTAACTTATAATTGGTTGAATTAAGTTAAATTACTTTCTAACTGGAAATCTAGAAGATAGTGGATTCATTAAGTGAACCAAGAAGAAATAAAAAGGTCAAATCAAAATTTGAAATTTAGTTTAAATTTTTTTAATGTTTATCCATTTTTTTTGAAGGAGAGAGAGACAGAGTGTGAGTTGGGGGTGGGGGTGTGCAGAGAGAGAGGGAGACACAGAATCCAAAGCAGGCTCCAGGCTCTGAGCTGTCAGCACAGAGTCCAACACGGGGCTTGAACCCACGAACTGTGAGATCATGACCTGAGCCAAGGTCAGATGCTCAACCAACTTAGCCACCCAGGCGCACCTAAAATCCAGTTTAAATATCCTTTGAGAATTAAGGTGAAATACATTTTCAGAAAAAAAGAAAACTAACAGAATTTGTAGTCAACAGAACTTCCCTACAAAATAATTCTAAAGAAAATTCTTCCAAGAGAAGAAATATGATACTCAGGTTTCAGGAAGGAATAAATAACATTAAAATTCATAATTATCTTGGTAAACTTAAAATACTTTCCCTCTATGTATCAACTTTTATTATATAAATTCAACATTTTATGGAGGCATTTGCCAGTGCAAGATTATGTATACATATATATGTATATATATTCATATAATATATATAATTCATATAATCATATATATACATATATAAGGAAAAATTATTTCTATTTGAATATTATATGATTGGTTAATAGACATCCTAAAAATATACAAGATTACTTTTGGACCTAAAAATTTAGTAAGGTCACCGTATTCAAGGCTAAATATTATTAAAAACTACATATCAGATGTTAGTAGCAAACAATTGGAAATAATAAAAATAAATTCCATTAACAGTAGTGTTAAAAATATAAAAAAGCTAGAAATACATTTACTGAAAGCTTTTCAGGACTTCTACACAGAAAATTACAAAATATTCTAAAGTATATTGGAAAAAAACAAATAAATGGGAAAAGAAGTCATATTCATATAATGGTATTCTCAATACTGTTAAGATCCTTATTGTCTCAATTAATTTATAGATTCAATACAATCACAATTATAACTGAAGTAGTCTTTTATCTCATACAAATTTACATGCTGAACCTAAAATTTTAAATGGAAAGGCAAATGACATAGAACATCCAGCATAATCTAGGGCATTGTGAAAAAATACTAAAAAAACAAATAGTATACAATTTTTAAATAAACATATACTCCTGAAATCATTGTTTCACTATATGCTAATTTGGATGTAAATTTTAAAAAATTAAAATTAAAATTAAACATATAGATTACAGACTAATCAGCATGCATGAATCTCAAAAATATTATTACTTATTATGAAATAAAATCTTCCTGAAGTAAATAATACATGATGTCATTAATATGATTCTAGAAGAGGGAAAACAACTCTATGGGAAAAAGAATGAAGACAAATTGTTGCTTTCAAGGTTTGGAGTGGAAAGTGACTGAGGGAGTGCACGAGAAGTTTTCTGACCAATGGTAAAATTCTGTAGTTAGCTAGTGTTTGGGCTTAAACAGGTGCATGTATCTTTCTAGACTCACTGAATGTACACTTATGAATTGTACATTTCACTGTACACAAATTTTGCATTTAAAGTAAAATGCAGACATTGAACTCTAATTAATGATATACATGTTTAGGTATTTAGTAAAACATTATTTTGAAATGTATAAAAATATCATATTAATGGCTGTGTAGAGGGATGGATATGTCATAAAGCAAGTATAGTAGAATAGTAATCTAGGTGATATGATTATCAGTGATCTCTGTAAAATTCTTTCAAATTTTTAGGATGATAATTTTAGTTGGGAAAAACAGTGTTTCTTGGAATTATATGCTTTGCTTTGCTTTTGAAGCCCCTTTTTCCCACAAATACCAACTCCACAGCAATCATGCTCATCATTCAGAAAGCATGAGAATCTAAATGTGAAGATAATGGCAATAAATCACCAGGTCTACAGTTTTTAGAAAACTAATTAGGAAACACCCCTACTCTTACCATAAATTTAGCTAGGCGGTCTTATCTGTCAACTCCCATGTTCCACACTTTTTGCCCACATCTAAGAATTATCTCCAAGCTTCATCTCAGCTCATTTATTTTAGGATTAGGACTCAGAGTCTATATTTTCATAATTGAAAACCATATTAAAACATTTGGTGGCTGTAATATCTAGTTGAAATTGCATAGGCTTCGGAGTTATGTATACTAGATTGAAATCCCAGCTTAACCTCTTATTAATTGTAAGATAACAGAGAAATCAATGAGACTATCTGCACCAACTGTGTTATGATTACATGAGATAATGCATGTAAAGCATCTGACACACATTACGCTCTCAGTAAACGGTAGCTTTTAAATGTTTTATGCGAGATGGAATATTTCCTACAGGCTCAGATTTGCACAGTTCATCTAGAGTTTCAGAGTAACAACTGAAAGTTTCAGTTTCCTCACTATTGTTTAGATTGTTCTAAAAACATGAAACATGGCACCTTTAGGTACAAACCATTCACTATTCAATAATAAGCACTTCAGGCATTAATAACCTCTTAGAAGGAAAAAAAAAAGAATGTAATCTGTATTATTGTCCCTTTTCTAAGAAATAATTGTGATACAACTTCAGAATGGGATATTTGAATAAAATACTTAATCTATTAGACAAATGATATAATTATAAAAAGTCAGAGTTATGTCTAAAGAAACAAAACAGAAAATGTCAGAACAATATCGTATCTAGGGCATTCTACTGCACTAACTAAAAAGATCTCGTACTATCTCTCCCACAGAAACTGTAGACTGACTTTGTATGTCATGGAAAAGTCCTAATCTCAGATTTTTATTTGAAATATAGGAGAGAAATATATGTGTTTTTTTTTTCTCTTAGTCTTTCCATTAAGGGAGTCTCTCAAATCCAATGCCATGAGCTACACAGGGTAAATAATCAGTCTTTCCTCAAATGTGGTCCTTGAACCACCTAATGTCAGAATCTCTTGAAATTTTAACAAGATTTACCTACCTTGAAAGCATGTTATACAATGAAACTGAAGAAGAAAAGAACCCTATTTCCACATTTGGAAAATAATCTCCATCCTTAGAGTGGTTTCCAACATTGGTTGAATTTTAGAATCACATAGGAGTTTAAGAAATGATGACATTTGGGTCACATATCAGAGATTTTGATTTAATGGATCTGTGGTGCTGAGTACTAGGATTATTAAAATCTCTCTAGGTGATTCTTTAAAAAAAAAGTTCATTTATTTATTTTGTGAGAGAAAGTGCACAGGTGTGCAAGCAGGGGATGGGCAGAGAGAGGGAGAGGGAGAATCCCAAGCAACACAGAGCCTGATGCAGGGCTTATTCTTAGGAACCATGAACTCATGACCTTAGCTGAAATCAAGAGCCAGCACTCAACTGAGTCACCCATGTGCCCCTAAAACACTGTTTTTAAACTCGATGTGCATATATATACCTTGGGAATCTTGTTAAACTATAGTTTCTGATTTAGTACATATGGGGTTGTGCCTGAGACATTCTTACAAGCTCCAAGACCAACTCATTCTTGGTGGCTCAACACAAGGCTGTTGGCAGGGTTCAAGGAGCTAAAATTGGTGCTGGCCCTACTTTAACTTTGCACTATAACTTCAGCAGAAGGTAGAATTGAGTATAAAAATCAGAGGACTGGGGCCTCTGGGTGGCTCAGTTGGTTAAGCATACAAGTGTTGACTTTGACTCTCAGGTCTTGATCTTATGGTTCCTGGGATAGAGCCCTCATCTAGCTCTGGGCTGACAACACGGAGCCTGCTTGGGAATTTCTCTCTCTGCCCCTCCCCCACTCATGCTGGGTTGCTCTCTCTCTCTCTCTCTCTCTCTTGCAAAATAAACACTAAAAAAATAAATAAAAAATAAAAACCAGAGGACTGAATTCACTCCTTTTATTCTCCTGTCAATTACTGAGTCCCTTTCTTTTTCTCTCCTGTCAGAAAGTAGAGAGTCCTTTAGCAAAAATGGGTAGCTTTTATTAGGATAACAAAACTTATTGTTGAGGTGAAATTAATTAAGTATGGAAGATTCAGTGAGGAACTGAAGCTGCTACAATGTTGGTATCCAGTAGAGTCCACTAGCTACATTAGTTTATTGAGCACCTGAAACATAGCTAGTTTGAACTGAAATGTGCAGCAAGTATAAAACAAATGCCAAGTTTAAGAGACTTAGCGTGATCAAAATAGAATGAAATTAGAAACCATTATGAAGAAAGATTTCAACCCAATAGCTTAATTTTCTTCCAACTTGAAAAAATGGAAAAAATGCAAATTTAACCCAAACCAAGGAGGACAGATATAATAATTATTAAGTGCTAATAATTTTTGAAACAAATTAGAGAATAAAAAAATAAAATCAAGCAAAAGTTTGTTTTTCTAAAAATATCAACAAAATTGATAAGCCTTTAACTAGAATAACAGAACAAAAAGAGAAAATAGCCAAATTACTAAAATCATGAATATAAGTGTATGCATTACTACTGATTTTATAGAAATAAAGTGGATTTTAAGAGAATAGTATGAAGAATTTCATAACTACAAATTAGATAAGCTAAATAAAATCGATAAATTCTGAGAAAGACATATTTTACTAAGATGACTTAAGAAAAATAGAAATTATAAATAAATGTATAACATGTAATGTGACTAAATTTGTAATAATAATAAAAATAATAACTACTCACAAAGAAAAGCTCAGTGCCAGATGGATTCAGTGCTGAATTCTTCCAAACATTTAAAGAGGGATTACTATTAATTCTTTATAAACTCTTCCAAAAGTTAGAACAGAAAGGAATAATTCCCAACCCATTGTATTAGGTCATTATTGTCTGAAGAACTAAACAAAACAAACATTTTACAAGAAAGAAAAACTATAGATCAATATATCTTATGAATAAAGATGCAAAAATCATCAACAAAATACTAGCAAGCAAAATTGTGCAATGTATAGAAATGATTCTACAATATGACCAAATGGAATTCATCCTGGGAATGCAAGATTGTGAGTTCAACATACAAAAATCAAAGTAATATGCCGTGTTAAGAGAGGACAAAAGTCACATGATCATTTCAATAAATATACAAAAAGCACTTAAAATCTAACATCCTTTCATGGATTAACACTAACAAACTAGAAATATAAAGAAATTTCTTCAAACTAATAAAACCCACCTTCAACAGCATATTTAATGATTAAAACTTCAAAGCTTTACATCTAAGGTCAGGACCATGAAAGGATTTCTTCACTTTTACTTCTATTGTACTAGAACTTCTATCCAGGGAAGTTAGGCAAGAAAAATAAATTAATGTAATGCTAATTGGAAAGGAAGAAGTAAAAGTCTCCTTCTACAGATGGCCTAATCTTGTATGTAAAAAAATCCTATGGAATTCACATGAAAATGTTACAGCTAATAAACAGTTCAACAAGATTGAAGTGTAAAAAATAAATATAACATTGTGTTTCTACTTATTATCAATGAACTATCTAAAATAAAAATTAAAAAAAACAATTCTACAGCAATCAAAAAGAACAAAATAACAAATATAGGTATGCATATAACAAAAAATGTAAAATACATGTATAGTAACTACTACAAAACTTTATAAAATAAATTAAAACTGAAATAAATGGAATTGCATCCCATGTCCATGGATCAGAAGAATTAATATTGTTAGGATGAGAATACTTCCCAAATTGATCTAATATTCTTCAGTCCTCACCCAAATCTCAGCTGCCTATTTTTTGGGAAGAAATTAAAAAACTGATTCCCAAAATGTAAGCAGGAACACATAATAGCCACAATAATTTTTTAGAAAGATGAAAACTACTGGAAATCACATTTTCTATTACAAAGCTTACAACAAAGCTACAATAATCAAGGCAGTGCTGTACTTGCATATGGATAGATCTATAGCTCTATGTAAGAGAATTGAGTTTCTGAAACAAACGGGTACATTTATGGTCAGCTGATTCTTGGTCAGTGTTGCCAGGACAATATAATTTGGAAGAAAATAGTGAATAGTATTTCCTACAGATGTTGCTGAGCCACCTAGATAACAACAGGTAAAGAAAGAAAGAAAGAAAGAAAGAAAGAAAGAAAGAAAGAAAGAAAGAAAGAAAGAAAGAAAGATTGAATTGGAAACTTACCTCCCACTACATACAAAAATTAAATCTAAATGCATTACAAACCTAAAACGATAAATTCTATTTCACAAAATTTAAAATCTTTCATGATTTAAAGTACACAATCAAGACAGCAAAAGGCAATACACAGAATGAAGAAAAATATTTGCAAATCATATATCTGTTTCTAGTATATATAATATATAAATAATTACTACAATTCAACAATAAATGGTCCATTTTTTTAAATAATGGATAAATAATTTGACTAGATATTTTTCCCAGGAAGATATACAAACAACCAATCACCACATAAAAAGATGCTCAGTTTTATTAGTTTTAAGGGAAATGGAAACCAAAAATATAATGAGATAATACTTTATACCTGCTGGGGTGGCAATTCCCATCATAAATCACTGACGGAAATATAAAATGGTTCAACAACTTTTGAAACACAGTTTGGCAATTGCATATGATCCAGAAATTCTACTCCCAGGTATATACCAAAAAGGATTAGTGATATATGTTCACACAAAATCTTGTGTACCAGTGTTCATAGTAGGATTATTCATAGTAGCCAAAATTTAGAAACAACCCAGAAGTCCATCAGTTAAAAATCAATATGCATAATATGGTATAATCCATAAACTTAATATTAGTCAATCATAAAAAGAAATAAAGTACAGATATATAGCTCAATGTTGATGAATCTTGAAAACATTATGTTAAGTGAAAAAAGCCAGTCACAGAAAGCCATACACTGTATGATTACATTTATATAAAAGAGTCCAAATCGGCAAATCTATAGAGGCAGAAAGTATATTAGTGGTTCCAATTTCTGTGGAGAGTAAAGGAATCAAGGATTACTGCTCCAAATGAGTACAGGGTTATTTTTTGTGAAAGATATAAATGTTCTGGATTTAGTTATCAGTAACGTTTGCATAACTTTTGAATATGGAAAAATCTAGTGGATTATATACACTTTAAAATTCTGCATTTTACAGGGCTCCTGGGTGGCTCAGTCAGTTAAGCGTCCGATTTCGCTTGGGGTCACGATCTCCCGGTTCGAGCCCCGCAACGGGCGCTGGGAGAACAGCTCAGAGCCTGGGGCCTGCTTGAGATGCTGTGTCTCCCTCTCTCTCTTCCCTTCTCCCACTCAGGCTCTGTCTTTCTCCCAAAAATAAGCATTAAAAAAAATTTTTTTTAAGTGTGCATTTTCTTGTATGTGAATCATACTTTTTTTTTTTAAAGCAATCTCTGAAGGGATCAAACTGTTTAAAACAATTTAACTGTGTGCCAGAACACAACCCAGGAATATTTATAGGAATTCAGAGACACGCAGAATCCATCAAGGTAAAATTCACAATGCTCAACATCTAATCAATTAATACCATGTATGCCAATAAACAGGAAAATATAACCATACTGAGAATAAAAACAAAACAATCAAAACTGACCCTAAATTCACACAGACATTCAACACTTAGGAGTTTCTCTGCTGACACAAAGGAACTTCAAAGATCATTTCATCACTGACCATGAAAATGAAATATAACCTAAAATAAAACATAATTTATTTTTCAAATTCATAGAGCAGAACTCCTCCAGGAAGCAGGGTAGATGTTATATGCACACAAATTATGTCATTTTTTTGTGGTTTGATAAGGGCATCAGGAAATACTTTTTGTATCTTCCAATATATCTCCCTGACTTTCTGGGCAGAGTCAACTTTATCACTCACAGTTCATACTTTGTGTTTAAACAAAACCTTACTTCTAACTTTTAATGTAAATGTGCTTGCAGTATATTGTAGGATTTCACCCGAACTGTCTGAACTGTCTGATCTCAAATGAGATTCAATGAAGAAAGCTGCCAGTCCATTTATTTATTTATTTATTCATTCATTCATTCATTCATTCATTCATTCCTCCTGAATTGTTTCTTTTATATATATGAAAAATATATAAAATATATATAAATATATAAAAATATATATTTTATATATATTATTTATATATATTATGTATTCATTCCTCCTGAATTGTTTCTTTTATATATATAAATATACATATAAAATATATAAATATATATGTATATATATAGGGTTTGGGTGTAGATCCCTGTAATTCATCACTTACATACATACAACATCACTCATCCCAACAAGTGCCCTCCTCAATGGCCATCACCTATTTTCCCCTCTGTGCCCACCCCTGCCCCCACCATCGACCTTCAGTTTGTTCTCTGTATTCAAGAGTCTCTTATGGTTTTCCTCCCTCTCTGAAACTATTTTGTCCATGGCACTGCCTGTGTTCTGGAATCAAGGGACTAGCAGAGGGCCCCAAGCAAGGTCATGTCTCTGCCTCTCCTTGATGTGTCTTTTGTCTTTCATGTTGGAGGCACTCTTCACCTAGTTGTCAGGTCCTTCTCAGAGGAAAATGACTCCACATGTAGCTGTAAATTTGTTGTGTCCAAAGGAGGAGGTGAGTTCAGTGTCTTTCTATGCTGCCCCCTTGGTTTGCACATGTGGAGTATCTCCTGTGTTGTGTTTACAGAGGCAGAGTTTTAATCTGCATTTAATGCAAGCCTCCCTGTTTCCCTCCACTGAAAATGACAATGGGCTCTTTGGCATTTTACAAGAAGAACATATCCACTTTTACTCAGAGATATGTAGTGCAAAGGATATAAAGGAAATCTTCAGAGGATGTCTTTCTCTTCACTGTTTTAAACAGCCCTATTTCTAGCATGAGACTGCAAAATCATGTACAGAGAAATGCATCCTCTATTGTAGTACATATTATTCTTGGGTTTTTTTTTTTTTTTTTTGGTCAATATTGCCTTGCCTGATCAATAAATTTTGATGTCTAACTTCTCAGGAATCAATACCTGCTTCTTCAAGCTATTTTATTTTTTTAATGGCATGAGGAGTTAATTGGTATGTTGAGTGGCATAGGGTAAGTCATTCAGGAAGTCCAATTTAAGAACCCTAACAGCATGAATTACTATCCCATGTTCACCAATGAAAAGTACTTCCTCTTAAAAAAAAATCATAACTTCTTACTGTAAGGAACTCTTGTTTTTATCTTCAAGATTCCAAACTTGTTACTGTTTACAAAAGTGTGTCCTCATTCCATGATACTCTGATGATCTGTTTATATATTATGAGTTCCTTAACACTTTGAGGAAAAAAGAATTATTATAGTACGACTTTGAGCATAAGTGAAGAAGGTGAACAGTACTCTCAGCTCATGCAGGTGGTGCTTGAGATCTAACAGCTCTGGCTTCTAAATGGGTTTTTGGGAATATTGTCCAAAGTTTAAAAATACACGGTATATTTGACCATGAAGTACTAATGAATCTATGTAATTTTAATTAGAAGATGATTGCAAGTATTAGAATGTAGAACAAGAAAGAAGCAAGTCCTATTGGGATGTCCAAGGTGAGCAGAAGGTTTGAAGTGCAAGGGCACATTTCTGTCTGATGGCAACTTGGAATTTTATTTTAAGCTGTGCTCTTATTTCTATTACTTGTATAATTTTAATAGGCAGAACCTAGATCAGTGAGTATTGGTTTGGGCCCAAGACTCCGCATTTTTAACAAGCTCTCATGTTCTTCTACAGCAAGAACAGCAACTAGAAGCTAATTTAACACAACAGTTTTCAAGTCAGCTACATGTTTGCAATAATGGGAAACATTCTAAAAAATACCAGTTAGAATCTAGGGTGAGTCCTAAGCTTTGGAATTTTTTGTAGGGTTGGAAATCACTGGTATTGGAATTTCAATCATTCTCCCAAACCCAGATGAGGTCTCCACTTCCATACATCTCTCATTGATGAGTTCCCTACTGATTTCATTCTTCACTTTTTATCCACTTTCCTGATCATCTGAAGCATCGTCTCGCCAAAGTGACAAGATGAATTTTTACTTCTGTTAATCTACTACATATTTCAATGTGTTAGCCTTGTGTGTCCAACAAAACATTCTTTCTATGAATGCACAAACTCTGTTACCTCTGCAGTAAACATATAGTGTGCCATTATTATTTAAACATATTGGGTTCACATTAACAAAAAGCAAATTTCTCAATCAATTAGTAGTCACTATTATTTGAAAAACAGTTTAGAAAGTGCTTTGACACACTCTTACTTTTATGGTCACAGCAATCTTTTACACTAAGTACTTTTCAACATATATATATATAAGTAAATGGAGAAAAGAGGTAGTTTTTAAGTTTAACATGGGCAATAACTGTTAGAGTCAAGATAAACAGTGGTTCTTTGACTCAAAACACTGTGTGTGTGTGTGTGTGTGTGTGTGTGTGTGTGTGTCTGAACTTCTCACTACCCATCATCCTCTTTATATAATATAATGAAACAAACTGGGTATATTATATTCCTTAGCAACTAGAGAATTATATGCACATTGACTCTTTTAAGAATGGCAATAACCTATAATTAATTTGATATACAGCTTTGGCCAAATAATTCACTTGAGTTCATCAAAATGGACATTAGAATAGGCACATATAGTTATGCCAGAATCTCAAAGGCCTAAGTTATGAAACAATATGATATTTAAAACATGGATGAGAATGTCGAATGAAATACACGATGTTCCAAAATTCTAACTCTTCTTTATCCTTGCATTATCTACTACAAATAGCATATACTTTTGTAAGTATTAATAGGCTCCAGGATTAAAGTTCAGTGTTTTGGCTATTTAACTCATTTTTAATGCTCACAAAAGTCCTAAATCGATAATACAACTTAAATCCCATTTTTCCCCCCAAGAGAGCAAATGTGACCTGTTCAGTAATTTTTCCAAGGCCATTGATTCATTAAGTGGCAAAGCAATGATTAAAACCCAGTCTATCTCCAGAATTTATTCTCTAAATGAGGGGTGGACATAATTTTGTAAAATTTTATTAAATGCAGTAGTTAGCAGCACACGGTGAACTGGTTACCAACGTGAGGGTCAGACTCCAACTCAATGTAGATAACAAAGGCATTACAAAGCTAGCCACCAGAAATAGAAGTCCAAACACTTCTTTCCACTGCATCTTGGTATGAGAGTCAATAACAAAACCACAATACAGTCAAGCATTGGATAAAACAACAGTTTTACTCACACAGAGAAGAAATGGAGCAAGCTCAGCTCCAATAGTGTGTCATCCCTTTATGGCTAGTGGGTTCCCCCAACTGGTCTATGTGCACCCTCTTGTAGAAGGACATGTCCTCCCTTGAGGAGTTGGAAATAACTTGGTGTGAGACAACTTTTGATGGGTCTATTGATGCATAAGCTTAAACAGAACAAAGGAGCACACACTGAGTTTGAAACAAGGGAAGATAATCTCACAGAAGGTGATAAGCCAATCACAGGCTGAGTGGACTTTTACTCTCTTGTTCCTGGCCCAAGGTCCATTCTTATGTAGTTGAGCAGTGGTTGAAAGATTGCATATGACTCCCGAGGCAAGGGAAACAAAAGCAAAAATAAACTATTGGGACTTCATCAAAATAAAAATCTTCTGCGCAGCAAAGGAAACAATCAACAAAACTAAAAGATAGCCTATGGAATGGGAGAAGCTTTGCAAATGACATATTTGGTAAAGGGTTAGTATCAAAAACATATAAAGAACTTCTAAAACCCAACATCCAAAATACAAATAATCTATTTTTAAAAAGGGGGAAAGGCATGAATAGACATTTCTCCAAAGACATCCAGATGGCCGGCAGACACATGAAAAGATGCTTAACAACACTGATCATTAGGGATATGCAAATAAAAACTACAATGAGATACCACCTCACACCTGTCAGAATGGCTAAAATCAACAACCCAAGAAACAATATGTGTTGTTAAGGATGAGAAGAAAAGGGAACCCTTTTATATTATTGATGGGAATACAAACTGGTGCAGCCACTATGGAAAACTGTATGGAAATTCCTCAAAAAATTAAAAATAGAACTACCCTATCATGCAGCAATTGCACTACCAGGTATTTACCCAAAGAATACAAAAATACTAACTCAAAAGTATACCCACACCCCAATGTTTGTATTATCAACAACAGGCAAATTATGGAAAAAGCCCAAATGTCCATCAATATGTGTGCTCTTTCATTTCACTAACAGCAATAATATTAATAATCTTTATCGTTTGAGAAGCCTTCACACACACGTGTGTGTGTGTATATAGATACACACGTGATACATACACACACACACACACACACAACTGATATATGGATAAATAATATGTAAGATGTGTGTGTGTATATATATATATACACATACATACATATGTATACATATATATACATATATGCATATGTACATATTGTGTGTATACACACACACACACACACACACACACACACACACACACACATACAAACACAACGGAATATAAGCCATCTATAAAAAGGAATAAAATCTTGCCGTTTCCAATGACATGGATGGAACAAAAGAGTATTATTCTAAAGAAAGACAAATAGCATATCATATCATTTATATGTGGAATTTAAGAAACAAAACAAATGAACAAAGGGAAAAACAAAAGAGAGAGGGAGGCAAACAAGAAACTTTATTTTTTTATTTTTTATTTTTTTTAGCTCTGAGTAATTTATAGGGTTTATTCAGTATATTCATTCATTGCTTTCACATGTTAGTGGTTATCCACCCACTGTTCCCTCTGAATTGCATCTTTTTTTTTTAATATATGAAATTTATTGTCAAATTGGTTTCCATACAACACCCAGTGCTCATCCCAAAAGGTGCCCTCCTCAATACCCATCACCCACCCTCCCCTCCCTCCCACCCCCCATCAACCCTCAGTTTGTTCTCAGTTTTTAACAGTCTCCTATGCTTTGGCTCTCTCACACTCTAACCTCTTTTTTTTTTCCTTCCCCTCCCCATTGGGTTTCTGTTAAGTTTCTCAGGATCCACATAAGAGTGAAACCATATGGTATCTGTCTTTCTCTGTATGGCTTATTTCACTTAGCATCACACTCTCCAGTTCCATCCATGTTGCTACAAAAGGCCATATTTCATTCTTTCTCATTGCCACGTAGTATTCCATTGTATATATCTTAACTGTAGAGAACAAACTGATGATATCCAGAGGGGAGGTGGGTGGGGGGATGTGTAAAATAGATGATGGGGATTAAGGAGTGCACTTGCTGTGATGAGCACCGGGTGTTGTATGGAAATGCTGAATCACTAAATTGTACACCTGAAACTAATATTACACTGTATGTTAAGTAACTGGAATTTAAATTTAAAAAAAAGAAAAGAGTAGAGAAAAACAAGAAAGAAAAAAGAAAGAAAGATTGCACATGAAATTATCTTTTGTAACACACAGGGATACCTGCTTGTTTACATACTGTCCACAATTCTTTCCTAACTATAATGGCAGAGTTAAGCCCACTGAATATGGATAAAAATTTACCACATATTCCGTTTGGAAAAAAAAGTTTGTTGATGCCTACTCTAAACTACTATGCTTATTTATGGTCTAATTATTTAATCTAACCATCCGAAGCATGTATTCATTTACCAACTTGTTCTACCAATGGAATGTTTAATTTTCCCAAATATTATATTGAGAAGATAATTTTTTAGTGCCTTTACTTTGTATTTAAATTTAAAGCACTTTCACTACCATTGTCTCATTTAAGTTCATAATTATTGTATGAAATAGAAGATCAGTCATTATTCTCTCCAAAACACGGATAAGTAAGGCCAGGACAAAGACATGTTCATTATTCTTATACATCTTACAATGCAGACTTCTGAATTTTGAGCCCACACCAGGACATCACGAGACAAACACTATTTTAATATATTACTTAATGTCATAAAGGCTTTGGAATACCTAATTTTATTCAATAAATATTTATATAGAGCTTGCCATGTGCCAAGCACTCTTCTAAGACTTTTTAGAAATGTTAATTCATTTTGTACTCATAATAAACCTATGAGGAAAGTACAATAATCATTGTCATTTAATATAAATACTAACAAATAGTGAAATAGGCAAAGATAGTTGAACTAAACCAAGCACTAAAGTTACTGAATGATGTAACTTAGATGTGAACTTGGGACTCTAGCACCCATGTTTTAAGGCCTTTAATGCTGACTCCTGTGAAACTCATATATTGGTGACTGTTTTAAAATGTAGATCCAGTTGAGATTTGAAAATCCATCATTAACACTTTTAGAAAGCATGTTAACTAATCATTTGGATAATTTAAAAATAACTATAAAATTAGAGAAAAATAATTTTGAAATAATTCAAATTGAAAACCTCTTTTGTGTAAATATCCAATCAGCTAAAATACTGACATGACATTTATTTCACTGGACTTTTCCAGACATTTAACAGCTATTTTTCTAATTTTTTACAAATAAAACTTAAGCCTAATATATGTATTAATTCTATCTGGTCATTTTGCTCTCTAGTCTTATAACACTAAGCACAATTTAGATAGATAGATAGATAGATAGATAGATAGATAGATACATAGATAGTCAAATAAATACCTTTGAAAAGATACACATTGTAGAATAACACTTTCCCATGAACTTTGACCAATGAGTTGTAAATGAACACTGTTTACATGCCTGCTTGCTTTCTCCCTTCCCCATCCTTCCCTTCTCTCCTCTCCCCCTCCTTCCTTCTCTTTCTCCCTCCCTCCCTCTTCTTTCTTTTCTTTCTTTCTTTCTTTCTTTCTTTCTTTCTTTCTTTCTTTCTTTCTTTCTCTTTCTTTTTCTTCCTTCCTTCCTTCCTTCCTTCCTTCCTTCCTTCCCTCTTTCTTTCTTTCTTTCTTTCTTTCTTTCTTTCTTTCTTTCTAATATGACTTCATGGATTCTTATTTTATTCAATGGTTTATAATCCATTGTTATCATTTATTTTGATACCTGAACTAATCTAGACTTGGATGGTGGAGGCTCATTCAAACCTTCTTCTATGTCATTTAAACATGTTCCTATCTTTTCATTATTAGTTTTTTTTAAGAATTACTTTCTTTCTGGCACATGTTCCATCCTAAACTCTTCTTTTACTTTCCCTGCCCCCAGATCTGTAATCAGTCATTTTTACAAAAAGCTATGCTTATTTTTATTAGAGAATGGTACTTAGAGATCAAAATCTCAGCATATTGTGGGCTTATTGCTCATGGACAATAACCTTTTAACTAAATTCAAAGCAAAATTGTTTTTACTATCTTACCCAAATTGCTATATGGAAAAGTAAAGAGAAGGTAAAACTAATATGTTGCTTTGAAAAAGCTTTCACTACAGCTTTCCTCAAACACAAATAACAGGGATCATCTGTAAAAGGCTAAACAGGAAAATCATCAACCAAAATCTATCATCAATCAAAACTGTCTTTTAGAGGTTTCAATGCAGATATTCTTCATGTAGACAGTTCAAAGTTGCCCATACATTAAAGGCTGATTCCCTATTGTATATTTCCCTATCTTGTTTTAAGAGAATTAAGAAAAATATGTTCAGCTATTTCCTTTTGAGAAACAATCCAGCCTTCTAATATATGTCAGTATCTGCAAATGGCTTGCTGATATAAGAATAGATATGCTTTTCATTAATTGTCTTCATTATTCATTTTCTATCCTGAAAATGTAAAATTCTCTTGATTATTCACATCCTTCATATGCTCTGAGTCAATTCTTATCCAATTAGTTGGTACCATATCTCCTAGCAAGTCCTTTTCTGAATATGTTATTCTAAAAGATACAATGAAATTAGTTCATTACATGAAAAAGAAATATTGATTTTAAAATATATGTGTGTATGTATATATACTATATAAAGGTATTGTGTGTGTGTGTGTGTGTGTGTGTGTATGTATTTTGTGCATAACAGAATGCAATCTATAGAATTGGGAAATAAATCATAATTTAGAATATGTAGTTATTTAGATAGATACATTTACCACATTTTATGATAGATTTAGATTGTGGTTGAAAATAGACATCTCTTGATGTCTCACCTCATGTCATTTCTCTTGAGCATGCTTTGTGAATTATTTCCAGTAAATCACTCTTCATTCAATCTATTATTTTGCAATCATATAATCCAGAGATATAGAGAATAAAAATCTTAAGAGGCTTTAAGAAGAATAAATAAGATTATAGTTTATATGTAAGCCCATATTTAGTCTCTAAAGAAATAACCCATGAATCTTCAATATGGGAACTATTACTAGAGATACAGGTGTGCTAAAAAAAACAAAAACAAAAACAAAAACAAAAATGCTAGGCAGAATTCTAAGACGGTCCCTATGATTTGTATCCCCAGATGTCACTTCTGTAATTGTAAGCTACATGGAAAATGTATACTACAGATGTATTTAAATTTAAATGCAGATGGGGTTAAATTACTAATCAGTTGGCCTTCAGCTGGGATGTCTGTCTGGGGGAGCAGAGGCTAACCCAACCACCTGAGACCTTAACAGCTGAGAGTTATCTCTGGCTAGTTAGAGAAGTTAAGTCTGAGAGACTCAAATTGTGAGGGCAATTCAACAAGACATTCTGCTGCTAGCCTTGAAGTGGCAAATTACAATATTTATGAGGATTTATGAGGACTATGGAGAGGAAACCAGCAGCTTCTAGAAGCTGACAGTGGTGTCGAGCTAACAGCTCATAAGAAAGTGAGTTACAACTGCAAGAAGATATTTCTCCAACAGTTTGAATGAGCTCGGAGGCAGAATATTCCCCATAGCTTTAGACGAGCATGCAGTCAACCAACTCTTTAAGTGTTGGGATTTTGAACAGGGAACTTTGCAAATGCTAAAATTTACTATCTTACAGTTTCCATGGATTAGGAATCTAGCATGGCTCAACTAGATTTTCTAAACTTGAAGCACTATATTTGAAAAGCTTTAAGAGAACATTGAATTTTTCCAGGACCCTATAATGCCTTCAAGAAAACAGACTGCAAGGCAACCTACACTAAAATTCCTTATGAGAATTCAACCCAACTACATTTAGCATTGCTATCTCACAAACTCTAATAAAGCAGGGGTGCTTGTACTTAACTCTACCATCAGAAATTCATGGCAATGAATATTCCTTTGGGTTGTATAGGCAAATACAAATTAGAGGTATTTGTTTATATTTAGGTGATAATTCCATACCTTATTAGTATTGCTAGAAAACTTTACCCACTTTTCTGTATAAAAGCAGAAAATGGAAGATATTTACTTTTATAGCCTTCCTTGAAATTAGGGCACACAGAAACCAAACCTGAAATTTTGATTTGGGGCTAATAAAGAAGGTTTGAAGAAAATCATTTTTCTGGCAAAAGCGGCAGCAGTATTGATGTTATAGGGCATCAAGTAAAGGTGCAGTGAGGGTTTTCAGGGAGAGATGTGTGGCAGTAAAGGCTGGCTGACCTTTGGTCCTAATCGAATACAGAATGAATGCATGGGGAGTGGGAAGGTAGTAAAAAAAATTACTCTTATTACATTTTCATGTAAAATCCTGAGAGCTACCTTTTACACTGTGCACAAAAGTATTAACATAGAATCCCTGAAACTGTTGTCCTAAAAAGGCCTTCTTGCAGAGTTTGCCATTGGTGGTCATTTGAGAACTTGGATTTCAGAAGTATTCTCACCATCTCCTAATTGATCAGGACAGCACATTGTGCCCAGACTACTTGTGCAAACAATGTTTTTGTTTGTTTGTTTGTTTTGGTTTTTGGTTGTTTTTTTTTTTTTAACTGAATGACTGCTTTTGTTTTGAGAGTCTGAAACTTTACTATGTGCTAGGCAGAGGGTACCTACAGACCAGCCTCAAAACTCTTGGTGCTGAGTCTCAAATGAGCTTCCCTGGGCAGAAACACCATACAAATGTTGGTGCATTTTTGTTGCTGGGGAAAAGTATGCACTGTGTGACCGCTCATGATGGGGACAGAGCATAAGGAAGCCTACACGTGAATTCTTCTTTTTTATTTTTAAAAAATTTTTTAATGTTTGTTTTTTTGAAGAAGAGAGAGACAGAGAGTAAGTGGGGGAGGGGCCCAGAGAGAGGGAGACACAGAATCTGAAGCAGGCTCCAGGCTCTGAGCTGTCAGCACAGAGCCTGATGTGGGGCTCAAACTCATGAACGCTGAGATCATGACCTGAGCTGAAGCTGGACACTTAACCAACTGAGCCACCCAGGTGCCCCTACACGTGAATTCTTGTAAACTGCATCTATCCTTATAAATTGCTTTAATAAATCTTAGCTGTTAGTGGAACTGCAGTTGGCCCTTGAACAATACTGGTTTGAACTGTGTAAGCCCACCTATATGCACATTTTTTTCAATAAATCTATTAGAACATTTTTGGAGATATGTGAGAATTTGAAAAAAACTCACAGATGAATCACATAGCTTAGAAATATCAAAAAATTAAGAAAACATTAGGTATGCTATTGATGCATAAAATATATGTAGGTACTAGTCTGTTTTATCATTTATTACCATAGAATATCTATAAATGTATTATGAAAAGTTAAAATTTATCAAAATACATGCACACACTTATAGGCCATACATGGTGACATCCATAACCAAGAGAACTGTAAACAAATGTACAGAGGAAGTATTAAATCACACCTGCATAAAAGTAACTGTAATACACACTGTACAGCTGTAATCATTTTGCAGCTGCCTCCCGTTGCTATTGCAGTGAGCTCAAGTGTTCCACTGCCATGTGATGCTAATCATCTCTGTGTGAGCAGTTCATTTCTCTAGTAAGTTTCATATTGCAGTAAGAGGTGATGTCTCATAGTTCTCACATATTTTAAAATCATGTTTAGTGCAATGCTATACACCTTGAATAACACCATGGGACCCACAGGGAGTGCCACTAATGATGCTGGAAATGCTCTCAAGAAGCAGGAAAAGAAGTCGTTATTTTACAAGAAAAAGTTAAATTGCTTGATACGTATCACAGATTGAGGTCTGAAGCTGTGGGCGCTCGCCATTTCAAGGCAAATGAATTTGGCGTAAGGGCCACTGTAAAAAAAGAAAAGGACTTTTGTGATAGCATCACTGCAGCTATGCCAACAAGTGTGAAAACCTTCTGAAATACCTTTTTATCTTTGATTGAAAACTCGGCTTTTGTGTGGGTGTAGGATTGCTACAAGGAAAGCACACCTATAGACTCTAATAGGAAGTGAGAAAAAGCAAAGTCATTATATGACAGCTTAAAGCAAAAGGATGTTGAATGATCTAGAATTTAATGGCAGCAAAGGATGGTTTGACAATTTTAGAAAGAGGTTTGGCTTAAAAAGTGTCAAAATAACAGGAAAAGCAGCTTCTATTGGCCAAGAGGCCAGCAGCAGATGAGTTTCTAGATGCCATTAACAAAATCATGGAGGAGAAAGGCTATCTGCCTGAACAGGTTTTTATTGCAGATAAGAGTACCTTTATTTGGGGAGGTGTGGGGGAATGCCACAAAGAGCATTTATTAGCAGGAAGAGAAGTAAAATCCAGGATTTAAGGCAGGAAGGGATAGGCTACCTCTACTGTTTTGTGCAAATGTAGGTGGGTTTATGATCAGGACTGTCCTTATTCATTACGTTGTTAACCCCCAAGTCTTGAAGGGAAAAGATAAACACCAGCTTTCAATCTTTTCGTTGTATAACAAAGACCTGGATTCCAAGAACATTTTCTCTAGATTGATTCCACTGATGCTTTGTCCCTAACGTCAGGAAGTACCTTCCCAGTAAGGAACTGCCTTTTAAAGTTCTTTTGATGTTAAACAATGCTGTGGCCGCCCAGAACCCCACTGTGCCTCCAAACACAGTGTCTTTAATCTGACCTCTAGATCAAGAGGTCATAGGACTGTTAAGGCTCATTACACGTTACTCTGTGAAAAAGATTGTCAACATTATGGAAGAGAACCCTGACATGAGGAACATCATGAAAGTCTGGAAGGATTATGCCATTGAAAATGCCATCATTGTTGTAGAAAAAGCCATAAAAGGCACCAAGCCCCAAACAATAAATTCCTGCTTGAGAGAAGTGTGTCCAGCTGTTGTGCACGACTTCACAGGATTCACAACAGAGTCAAGGAAATCATGAATGAGACTGTGGATAGGAAAAAGGGTGAAGAGTTTCAAGATACAGATCTTGGAGAAATTGAAGAGCTAACAGGCACCAGAGGAACTGAAAGAAGGCAACTTGATGAAGATAGGTGCTTCTGAGTCAGTGCCAAATAATGAGGGAGAAGACAGGAGAAGCAGTGCTAGAAAACAAACTGACATCATACAACCTGGCAGAAGGGTTCTCATTATTCAAGGCACTGCAACAATGATATGGACACTGCAACTAAAGCCAAAGTTGGAAGGATTGGTACCATATAGAAACATTGTTTGAGAAATGAAAGAGTGAAAAAGTCAGACCATAATTACAATGTATTTCCATAAACTTACACAGAGTGTGTGTGTTTCTCCTGCCTCCCTTTCTACCTCCTCCACCTCTGCTATCCTTGAGACAGCAAGACCAACTCCTCCCCTTTCTCTTCCTCCTCAGATGACTCAATATGGAAACAGTAAGGATGAAGGCCTTTATGATGATTTAATTCCACTTAATTAATAATAAATAATCACCATGTTGTACAGATAATAAACATACTGCTTGTGTATGTATGTGAAAGTCTTCATGTGAACATCTGATAAACGTATGGCAAAAACTATATGAGACATTTTAGTGGAATCATTATTATTGTCTAAGTATTCATTGTGTAGAACACCAGACACAAGTATCAAAGTGCACAGCCTCTCCTTACATCAGCATAAGGTGAGTGATATTTAATATAAAACTAATGACATGTAATTTTCTTACTGTTTTATAACATTGCTTTCCCAGAATAATATATTCGAGGCATAGCTTCTTATTCTGGAAAATAGAGAAACTGTGTATCTTGCTACATCACAGGTAAGTTTGTTTTTAACAATATTTTATGTTTAATAATATTTTGTTTTAATAATAATGTATGTTATTTTTATCTTTTGAGAGTGAAAGAGCATGAGTTGGGGAGGGGCAGATAGATGGGAAGACACAGAATCTGAAGCGAGCTCCAGGCTCTGAGCTGTCAGTACAGAGCCTGATGCAAGGTTAAACCCATGAACCATGAGATCATGACCTGAGCTGAAGTCAGGCACTTAACTGAATGAGCTACCCAGGCACCCCAATAATTTTCTTAATAATGTTTTCTTTTGTCTAGCATACTTTTTTTTTTGGTAAAAATACAGTATATAATGAATATCACATACAAAATACATGCTAATTGACTGTTTATGCGTTTGGCAAGAGTTCTGGTCAATGGTAGCTACAAGTAGTTAAGTTTTGGGGATGTCAAATGTTATACACAAATTTTCAACTGCATAGGGGGTGAGAACCCATAACCCCTGCATTGTTCAAATGTAAACTGTATATGCTGAGTCCTGTGAATCCTTCCAGCAAATCTCCTAGATTCAGGATCTTGAGGATTCTGACACTCACATGCACCATTAATTCTAACAAAAACTATGGAAAGCTGGTAAATCATTCCTTTTTAGAAATACAAAACAAAGAGTCAAAAAACTAAAAAAAAAGTCTATGGCACATGTGTGTTTAATGTAAAGGCTAAAAGACAAACCTATATATGTCTAACAGTGGGTTTTAAAAATGACTAAATTGTAGAAATTTCTAGGATGGGATTTTTAAAGTATTTTTGATCTTATATAAAATCTTGACTTACTTCTGTAAAATCATTATCAATCAGCCACTAATCTATTCAGCATTATATTCCTTCACTGAATTTAAGTCCCAGTTCAATCTGAGTTCAATAGTCTGTGTAGTTCAGACTATGTCTGAACAGTTCTGAATATAAGATTTTTCATAACGAAAACCCACAATTGCCCCAGAAGATGTTCACTTCTGTCCTTTTCTATCACTTATGGCTACAATGCGTAACTCTTCTATAAATCACTGATGTTTATTTTCAGTATAAAAATGTTTTATCTACTTACATCCCATTTAAGAGTTGATCCTAATGATGAATATGTGATATTAGTGTTTCTAATACCAAGTTATTCCAACCTTTTCTTGTAACTCTCACAATTGGGACTGGATCAAAATTATTTGACCAGATGAGTTCTGCCTGAAGAATAGAGTCACTTTTACATATTAAATACAGAGCTCATTGTTCTAAAACTTGTTCTGAGTCATGGATATCTCTTTATCATCAAAACCTTATATTCCTTTTCAATTCTCATATCTCCTTAAAATAGAATACTCTGGGGACTACTTTTTAATTTTTGTAGCCCATTCAGAGCATTACCCCCATCTTCCGCACATAGATCTCTGGACCTTGACCTTCTAATAATTGAAGGTATTAACTGACATACCTTGATATTGGCAAGATAACCTTCCTCATTTTTTGTTAGTTTGCTTAGGTATAATCATACAATATTTGTCTTGCCTGTTTGTTTGTTTTATTTATTTATTTTTAATTTTTTTTTATTTTTTGGAAGGAGCTCATGTTAGGTAATGCTATTATTTGAGGGCTGAGGACTGAACCAGTTCAGGACTAGTCATGGATTTTTTTAAGTTTGGCCTTTGGCAATATTTTGAGGAAAGCTATATAGTCTTTGGCCAATACATAGGCCTAACTTTACCAGGGACAACATGATATTTTAAATGTTTATTTATTTATTTGGAGAGAGAGACAGAGACAGAGTCAGAGCAAGAGCAAGAGAGAATTCCAAGCAGACTCCACACTGTAAGCATGGAGCCAGATGGACAGGACTCTATCTCACCACCATGATACCAAGACCTTTAGCTGAAATCAAGAGTTGGAAGCTTAACTGACTGAACTAGCCAGGTGCCCCACCAGGGACAAAATGATCTTATGTTAGGGCTCATTTTTTTTTGATAGTTATTTCAAAAATAGCCCACAGGCATATTCAATTTATCCATATTTGCAGTAATACCGTAGATAGTATGACACAGTCTCATTTTTCGTTATAAAGATTTTTGGTTTTGGGGCGCCTGGGTGGCTCAGTCGGTTAAGCGTCCAACTTCAGCTCAGGTCATGATCTCATGGTCTGTGAGTTCGAGCCCCGCGTCGGGCTCTGTGCTGACAGCTCAGAGCCTGGAGCCCGTTTCAGATTCTGTGTCTCCCTCTCTCTCTGCCCCTCCCCTGTTCATACTCTGTCTCTCTCTGTCTCAAAAATAAATAAACGTTAAAAAAAATTAAAAAAAAAAGATTTTTGGTTTTGCTACATTGTTATTTTGTTCCTCTCCATCTTCATTATTTTCCACAGAAACCTTTTCTCTGTGCTGTGCTTATGCCATCCCATGTAACACACACACACACACACACACACGCACACACACCACTTGTATATACACATACATATAACATTAAAATTACTATGATTTTATCTTTTTAATGTTCATTTATTTATTTTGGAAGAGAGAGAGAGGCAGAGAGAGACAGGGAGAGAGAGAGAAAATCCCAAGCAGTTTCCACACTTAGGAGCCCAACACAGGGCTCGATCCCATGAACCATGAGATCATGACCCGAGCCGAAACCGAGTCAGATGCTTAGCCAAGTAAGCTACCCAGGTGCCTTGAAATTATCATGATTTTATTAAAGTGTACTCAATTTTCAAATCTTCATGATCAGTTGTTGTAATTGTCAACAAAATTCCTTAGTCTGATTGGCTTAAACAATGGAAATGTATTTTCTCACAGTTCTGGAAGCTGGCAGTCAGAGATCAAGGTGCCAACATGTTAGGGTTCTGGTGAGAGCTTACTTCCTGGCTAGCAGAAGGTCACCTTCTTGCTGTATCTTTATATGGCAGAGAGATACATTTCTCTCTCTTCCTTTTCTTTTAAGGTCACCAATTCTATAGGAGTATGACCTGACCCTTATGGCCCCCTTTTACCTTTATTACCTCCTAAAAGCTTTATTTCCAAATATAATCACTTTGGGGGTTAGGATGTCAACATATAAACTGAGGGATAGGGAGAGGCAAAGGACTCAGTCCATAGCAGTTGTCAGGTAGGCCATATAGGATGGACCCTCTGTAAACCTATTTTACCTATGTGATAACTGTATAGAGTTACAGTGATTTCATATGTGTGATAAATGTTATTAACTGGCTCTGTAACTGAAACTCACAAAAACACCACTGATTCCTTGACAGTAGCAGAAATCAGGAATAAGGTCAGAATTCTGAGGGAATCAGACAACCAACCTTTGCTTCTGTTTTACAATACAAATATGTCTACTGCATTTTTTTTAACGTTTATTGATTTTTGAGAGACAGAGACAGAGCATGAGTGGGGGAGGGGCAGAGAGAAAGGGAGAAAGAATCCAAACCAGGCTCCAGGCTCTGAGGTGACAGCACAGAGCCTGACACAGGGCTCGAACTCATGGACCATGAGATCATGAACTGAGCTGAAGTCAGACGCTTAACCCACTGAGCACCTATATTGCATTTCTTTACATAGACCAAGCCTCAGTAAATGTTAACATATTTTCTCCCCTAATTTAAAAGTTTGAACTGTAAGGTTTCATTTTCAATCTCTAATTTCATTTATTCTCCTGGAATTGAATTCATCTTTTAAAAATTCTTGTAGTAAATGTATGTATAAATTTTTAACTAAAATTAGGAACAACTTTATATTTGAACTTGGTGCAAAGAGAAAAAAAATCATGCCTAATTCAAAGTATGATATCTGACTTTGTGGATGAAAGGAATAATTTCAAGGCAGAATTTGAAATTCACCCTTCTCTCTTTGCAAATTATGACCTCAATCTAATTGTTTAAGCATAACTTTTAATGAAACTGACTTTGGAAAAGTGATTTTTACTTTAAATTATGTTGTAATGCCCTTATGCATTTAGATGTCTAAAGTAGGAGGAGTAATAATAACAGCAGGAAAAAAAAAAAACACTTCTGACAGCTTATACCAGCTTTTCATGAATTGTATTACATATTCTTACATGTAGAGTGGCTTAATAAATATACATTGAAAAATGTCTGAATTAGGGACAAAATAATTTTATAAGGAGTTTCCAGTATATCTCAACACTTTTAGGGAATAAAGATAATGTATAAAATACAATCTCTTCTCTCAAGGAAATTACAGAAACAGAACTGTTACAAAAGAGGGAAAAATAATATCACAATATATAATCAACCAAGTGCAATATGGGTTGTGACTTGTGGAAGCTTTAATCGGAAATTAGTACCTTTAGATTAATATAGAATGACGAGAATCTGTATAAAAGAGTATATGAGGATATAAGCAAATAAAAAAGATTAAAGCAAACAAGAATCAGAGTGTCAAGAAAAAGGGTTAAAGAGAGGATCCACATTGGTGTGTAGTAAGACTATATCCAATAAATAGGATCTAGTGTGATACTTTGGGTTGATATAGTTTTCCTTCTTAGTATTATTCATGGAATTTTTGTATAAGTTTTTCAAGTTGACCAGTCTGACCCTATTGAAATTCCTGTGCCATAGATACATTTTGGCAGTCCTGTCCAGGTTATCACAACCCTTTTCTCTGAAAATTTCTTTCCTCTTCTTCATTGTTGCCTGTTAACTCAGTTTACAAACTAAATTTCTACTATTTCTTCATCTCTGTCTAGTTGCTTGGACCAGGGATGGGCACAGGATCGAGATTTGCTACAAGAATTATAAATTGGGATTCAAAAATAATGATCTTTCTGTTGGCGAAACTGAGTGACATTTATTTTTTTTTTTTAATTTTTTTTTCAACGTTTTTTATTTATTTTTGGGACAGAGAGAGACAGAGCATGAACGGGGGAGGGGCAGAGAGAGAAGGAGACACAGAATCGGAAACAGGCTCCAGGCTCCGAGCCATCAGCCCAGAGCCTGACGCGGGGCTGGAACTCACGGACCGCGAGATCGTGACCTGGCTGAAGTCGGACGCTTAACCGACTGCGCCACCCAGGCGCCCCCTGAGTGACATTTAAAGTTCAGAAGTTTTGGGATAGTTATTTTATGTGGACAGAGAAGCCTTAGAAAACTGTTTGGGTAAGAAAGCAGACTGAAGTCGATATGAAAAGAAATATTAGAGGTCAGAAGGAATTACCAGCTCTTGAATGCTTTCCAGTCCAGATTCTTTCTCCCTCCCTTCTTCTTCCCTCCTTCCTTTCCTCCTTCTTTCCCTTTCTTTCTTTCCTCTTTTCCTCCCCTTCCCTCCCCTTTCCCTTCTTCCTTCCACTTCATTAGCTGGTTTAGATGGTTTTTGAAACATGCATCTAGAAGCAAATCATGGATTAGACTGTTGATGTTGTGGTATAATTAATTTTATTACTAGTCTGTTTTCTTTATTACCCCACAGTCCAAATAAATATAATGTATTAGGAAGCAAAATATACTAAATCAAATACCAGAACTATAAGGAAAGCTAAGGAAACATAGCTGTTCTGAAGAACAGAAAATAAATTTGATTGGGATATCATCCTAGTAATGCACTGTGATTAACTGTATCATTTAAAACAATAACAGTAGGTAGACAAACTAACTGATTTTATTTTTTAAAATTTCCTAACTAGTATTGTTCTTTATATTACTGGTAAGCTGTATAAAAATTATGTATGATTAATAGAGAAAATTATTGTTATAGTCTAAACTTTACAAAGAATACAGTAAGGTATATAAAAAAAGTTACAATCCTCTGAGATTTAAAGAATGGTCCTAAAGTATGAAATTAATTTTTATGTTTAATTAAGCTTAGGTCTTTGATAATAGGGCACTGAATAAAAGTTAAAACTTCTGCAAGATATTTGGAGCAAAGGATTGCCAGTTAAAATGAGTGTTAAATCATTTTGGAAGACAGTATGGTTCAAAGATATTTCCTCTTTTTGGGTTATTGTTACAGAATGTTGGGAGTTCAGAGATCTCTAAGTTCAAACAGGGTCAAACCATTGGGAATAGAGAAGAGGTAAGAGAAAATATTTGCTTAAGTAAGCATTAGTGCAGGATAGGACTGATGACTTTTTCTAGAAGTCATTGGTTTTGTCAATAGCTTTACAAAGTTTTCACAGGCTTCAGAGAGCTCAGTAATAGAATTACTATTAGCAGGACAAGAAAAGGAGAAAATAGTAGATGTTCTCTAAAAGCAGAGGGGACTATGTACATGGTACACATGAGCTGATCCAGAGCTCTCTGAGAAATAGTCATGCATAGGAGGAAGAAAGGGGGTAGTGATATAGAAAGAAAGAGAATAGCAGTAAATTGTCAAAAAAAAAATTATTCAGACCCCATTTTTTAACCTCAGGCTGGTATGACTAAAAAACTAGCTTAGTTTTGAAGCAAAGCTATTCCAGGTTAGTGATTTTCACACTGTCAGCATTCAAAATATATCCCTTTAAAAAAATAAAATAGGTTTGAATAGACTCAAAACTAACTCATTTTATAAATTTAAAATGGTGATACCAAAATACAGATGGGGGAGATATACTGTACTACTTTTTCTAATTAAACATCAAATGAATCATTTTGTCTTAGTCTCTCAGAAAGGATTCATGTATGTACTTTTTAAAACTTTGAAATCTGCATAGAATCAAGTTCCACATTAATATGCATATATTATGTGTGTTATTCTTTTATCAACCACAGGGTCAGGAATGTCCTCCATCTAGTTTCTTTGAAGTTTTGAAACAAATTCTTTTTGATATGGATGAAAGTAGATACTTTACAAAGTAAAATAATTTCAGAAACACTGAATTTTCAAAGATGCATTCTATTTAAATAGACCTCTCCATTTAATACTCTTTTTGGAATATATTCCTAAATAAGATCAGTGTTTTAGGTCCAGTGAAACTAAATCCTTTTATTTTACATTGGAGTTCATTTCGTCACTGAACATAAACTATCTAATAGCACTCTATTGTCCACTCCTTTTGCTATATTTTAAAAAAGCATGGGGTGCCTGGCTGGCTCAGTCAGTTGAGCGTCCAACTTTGGCTCAGATAATGATCTCATTGCTTGTGGGTTCAAGCCCTGTGTCAGCTTGGAGCCTGGAGCCTGCTTCTGATTCTGTGTCTCCTTCTCTCTCTTTGCCTCCACTGCTCATCTCTGTCTCTCTCTCTCTTTCAAAATAAACATTAAAAAAAATTTAAGGCACATTAAGGTAAAACGTGATATAGGGTGCTCAGAGTCAGTTTAGTGTCCAACTCTTGATTTTGGCTCAGGTCATGATCAGGTCGTGATTTCACGGTTCGTGAAATCAAGCTCCATGTTGGGCTCTGTCCTTGGGATTCTCTCTTTCCTCTCTCTGCCTCTCTCCCTGTCTCTCTCTGTCTCTCTTCTCTCTCTGTCTCTCTCTGTCTCTCTTCTCTCTCTCTCAAAATAAGTTAATAAACATTGTTTTTTTTAAAAAATGGAAAGTGATATGTGTATATCTGTGTATTTTTAAAAGCTTATCATTAGTGTTTCAACATCAGTATATTATAATAAAAATTCACCATCCAGAGATTATTGACAATTCAGTTTCTTTATGGACCCTGCCCATATTACTGAAATAGAGCACAGATAAAATTGTACAATTTGATCTCAACTACAGAGAAAACACATGTAAAAGGGTTTAATAATGTAGTTTTTGCTTAAGTTTTCCATCAATGATATAGAAAATATTATGAGTTTCTAAGTTAAATTATCTGTTAGTTTCTTTATTTTCTACATTGATCTTTTGGAACATAAGCTTCTGACCAAGATGAAGTAAAATTGACTGAATTTGTGCACCTGCCACAAACAACTGCTGAACCAGACAAAATATATGAAACAGCAGTTTCCAGACATTGGATGACAGGTAACACCAGAGGGCTGACCTGGAGAGAAAAGGAACAAAGAAGGTAAGCCTACAATTAGCCCAATTTCTTATCTGACAGGAGTTTCTAAGCTATAGTGTATGAGTGGGTAATCCTTTCCAGGGCCTGTTTTGAGGGGACAGAATTAATAATTTAAGAAGCCATGTATAATTTTCAGGCAGAACACAGGAGAGGATTCAGCTGCATGGAAAGAAGTGAGTCACTAAGAGAAGTCTTCTGATGAACTTCACAGGGTTCCCCTCAAGTCTGGAGCTGAGCACATATCAATGCCTTAATGTGAAGAAACTACCCAAGTCTGGGGAAAGACAGATCAAAAAAGACAAAGCAAAACAATTCTTAGACCTCAAACAGCACTACAAATAGTTGGTATCCCTACCTGCCAAAATGCAAAAACCTTATAATATACTGAACATTCAAAATAGACTGAATATTCAGGTAAAATGCTCAGAAAAGATTTTGCCTCAGTAGTGTGGACAAATTAGCCTTAGATTGAATAGATTGAACAAATTAGCCTGCTCTGTTCTCTCAGAAATATTTACAGGAATATACAAATATCTAGCACAAAACAAGAAAAAAATCACAATATCTGGCACCTAATAAACAAATTCCAGGTGTACAAAAGAACAGAAAAATATGACTCATAATAAAAAGAAAAGCAACAAGAAAATGCAGGTCCAGAAATAACATAGATGTTAGAATTAATAAAGCTATTGTAACTACATTACATATATTCCAGAATATAGAGGAAAGCATGACCATGTTAAGAGGATAAATAAAAAAAATAAAAAGGACCCATATTGAACATCTAGAAATGAAAAGGAAAAAGTCTGAGATTAAAAATATCCTGCAAGCAATTAACAGCAGAAAAGATACTGCAGAATACAGATTACTGAGGCTGTATTTATATCAAAATAAACTATTCAAAATGAAACACACAGAGTAAAAACAAAAGCTGGAATAAATTACCAGTATATTAGTGAACTATGGGACAACTTCAAGTAGCTTAATATACATGTAATTAGGGACACCAAAGGAGAAGGGTAGTAAGAAGAGTGGTCTTTAAGAAATAATGGCCAATTTTTTTTTAATTTGGTGAAAAATATCAACTCAAAGATCAAATAAGTTCATAAAACCAAACCCCAAGCACGAGAACTATGAAGACAACTACATTAAGAAATGTCATATTCAAGTGGCTCACAACCCATGATAAAGAGACAATCTTAAAAGACATCAGAAAGATGCAGTAGATCCACGGGAACAAAGATAATAACAAAAAACTTTTGCTCAAAAGAAATGTAAGTGAGAAGATAGTGGAACAATATCTTTGAAGTGTTAGAAAGATAAAACGGTCAACCTAGAATTTTATGCCCGGTGAAAATATCTTTCCAAAGTAAAGGGGAAATGAATACCATCTCTGAAATACAATACCTGGAATAATTGATCACTTCTGCACTCCAGGAATAGTAAAAGCATTCCTTCAGAAGAAAAAAAAATACACAATGGAAATCTGGATCTATATAAGTAATTCAGAATGGTGGAAATGGTAAACAAGCAGGTAAACAAAAAACTTTTTCTTATTTTAAAAATACTATTAAAGATAATTCATAGTTAAAAAATTCAGAGTTCTGAATGTTCCATATCTTAATTAGGATGGAGGTACATGAATGTTAAAAATTTCTCATCTCATTGAACTGTAAAGTAAAATTCGTACAGCATTTTCCCATAAAGTATATCCCCAAATGATTATTTGTGGATAAATGAAAGAAGTTATTTTGTTATAAATTGAATTCTTCAAATTATTACAGATACTGAAGCTATATACTTTTTCATGTTTCCAGCTTATTTGTAATACTTTTGTGTTGTTAATTATTTGAATCTATCTTCTAATTTTGTTTCATAAAAAGTGTTCCCAAGTGGCTGAAAATCATTCCAAATCCCATAATAACATGTTAAGTTCAAAGTGGAGAATCAGTTAATAATTAAACAATTGCATTAAGATAGTATAGACTGCCAAAATATGTCAGTGGTCCATTTAGAATGGTCTAATTGATTGATTTATCAGTCTCCCAATTTATCTGTTTGAAATTTAAAATAGAAACTGATCCTGTCTAGATTAATGTGTTTATTGTCTTGTCTCCAAATTATACATGCTATTTTCAGTAAATGTCCAGGGAATAAAGGCCCTAAATGCAATAATAAAGATTGATATAATATAAAAGAATAATTTATTCTAGTTTTCAGATACATCAGATTTTGCATGGGACCATGGAATGTTAACTATACCTTCAATGAGTTTCTTTGTTTGTTTGTTTGTTTGTTTTCAATGAGCCTTTAAAGGAAATTTAGTGTCTTCTATTCTGTAAACTGCAAACCCTTAGAACTTTAATTCATTTGTGTAGGCATGTAGCTTTTCCTCAGCACTGTGCAATTATTCCCACCAATTCAAATTGAACAACTCAAATTCCAGCATTTAAATGAATTAAATAATAAAAGGGGACATTCCTGGGATTTGATTCTAAGTATCTGAACCATAAGGGCCAATTGTTTTTATGAAAAGTATTGTATGTCTCATCAATACCCTTAATATTGATTTTTTTTTTATTTCTAGCTTGGAAAAGACATGAAGATTATAATTTCTTTTAAACATGTACTAAATTACATCATTTCTTTTCCAAAAACATAACATGTTATATACACATCATGGTTAGCCTGGCTTCAAATTCTCAGAGACACAGAGCTTTATTATTAGAAACTGGCAGTTGAGCTATTCTGTAACTGTCAAACACACTGCTATTAGGGAACCTTAGCAACCAAGTCTCTTTTGCCATATTCAGTATATTGACATTTCCTTTTAAATCAAGGTGACAAGCCACGTACAGATTTGGCAGTTTACTAAGGGGTTTAATTAGTGGCGGCTGGATATACAGAACTCCCACTACTCAGGTTGAAAAATGACTGCATTTCGAACTCATTTAAAACTCTACCGTCTTTTAAGAATCACACTAGCCTTCCACCTTGAGATCTCCTTATCCCCAAATCACTCTTCTGGCTATTACATACCATGAAGCTATTAAAGCACCTGAATCTAAGAAGGGAACTGCACTAATGTGGATTATTGTTAACAAATACATTTTTGCTCTATTCGTAAGACATCTTTTTCCATGTGACACCTGTGTTTTTCCCTTTACTCTAGACCAGGGGTTTTAGATCAGTGTAATCTCTTAACCAACTGCATCAATATCTTATGAGACCTTGTTACAAATGCAAATCTCCAGCCCTGTCACAGATCTAATAAATAAGAGAATCTAGCGGTGGGGCCCAGAAATCTGTTTTAAAAAATTTGAGAACCACTGCTCTAGGCATATAGCAGTGCTGTATCCTTTTGCTGGTATTTACTTCTTCAACTTCCCTCCTAACTTCAAGATACATTGTGTGTGTGTGTGTGTGTGTGTGTGTGTGTGTGTGTGTGTGTGTGTTTGCTTTCAAAGGCTTTAAAAGTACTATCATGTAAATCTTCACGCTTCAGGAAACAGATAACATTTAGCCTGATTTTCTTGACTCCAAATCTAAAATTCTCAGGGAAAAGTTTTAAATGGAAAAATTTGTGTCATGCTCCTATTCCTGAATCATTGAACATGGCCAAGGGATACTGGTTTACATTATACTATATCTTTTCTTACTACAGTCTCATGTGGGTTATGAGGAAGGAGGGAAAAATACTGATTTCTAGAAGAAAGGGTTATCTAGGCACATAATCCCAGGGTGTCCAATTCTACATTCATTGAAGTCTGAAATCCCTACACTCCTTAATGGACTTTTACCTTCAACTGGATCCTCAGTGCCTTATGAACATCCTTCCATAGGACATCAACATTTCCCTGATAGATACTTCAATGCAGCTCTTAATTTTGGTATCCAAAAGGCTAAATAAGCTGTGATTTCTAGAGATCTTTACATTGTTTTCTGAACTTGATTTTATCATGGGGAACAGACTTGCTCATATTTCAGGTTAAAACTATTCCAAGTAAATTGAAAAATTCTATTTCCATAAATGTAGTACTTCATCATTAAATTCCCTTTACTATTTAATATAAATTTCCTATTCCACTGTATTCATCAATATTCCTTTACTATCCCAGGACACTCTTTCTTGCTCAGGAAGTAAGAACTACAAACATTTTTTATTGCTCCTTCCAGGAACTTCCTAAAATACTCATCAAATCTTCAAAAAAAATATCAAATTATAGTTTATGACAGACAGAAACTTAAGATCTCAAAATCCTCACCTTACTCTATTTACAAATTCTTAACTATTATATCATGATTTTTCCCATTTATAACCAAATAATTACTTTAAACTAGTATTAAAATCTCAGTAAATATCCTGACTTTTCCCTCCCCTTCTGAGCCAATACAAAGATCTTAGCAAAATGACCTTCTCTCTAAGGCAGCATAAGCACTGATCTCAAATTTGTCTTACCAATAAGTAGTTTTGTAAAGTTTGGGACAGCCAACATTTGACTATCTATATAATGTATCAGGATTGCATACTCACATTACAATCATATGTACACACTAAATGCATTGCCTATAACTAGCTTATATGAGGCTTCATCTGCAAACTTAGTTCTACTTGAGGTTATAAAACCACTGAGTTTCTGCCATGGCATCCATTTTGGACCCTGACTAAGAATTTGGAAATGGGTTCCCACAAAGCTAGCCATAGCACTCAAATCAATTATCTTCCAAGTATCATCTTAGGGTGAACAGAAAATGATAGATCCATCCTAGAGAGGGACAAATAGCACATACAGACTCCTGTTCTTTCTAATCTAACTTTACTGCCAAGGTTCCATTACCCAGAATTCCTAACAAATGCAGTTTTGAGAAAAATAGAATAATGAGGCATACATTATCACTTCTAACTAACTAAGCCTACATTTCACATCTGAATCAAGGCCTTCTGATAAAAGTATAATGGAAGAATGTTAAGTTAGGTTTTAGTCCTGAATTGTGGTTCTCATGTATCTCCCATGTTCTAAATCATGAGACTTGCTTGGACCTGTATGCCTACAGAGAAAAATAAGCAACGGCTCCAAGGGTAGACATGAACCCTCTTTCATGGACACTTGCAATAGAGCAGAGTCTGGAAGATGAGCAGGTTGTCCCTAGAGGGAGGTGTGTCCCCTGAGTCAGTAATCAGACAGGGTGTATTTGTATTTTAAGGCATAAAACCTTAGCTTATCAGGGCCAATGAATCTAATAGGACTGTCAATTATTATGGTGGGCAAAACAATAGCCCTCCTTTCCAAGATGGCCAGGTCCTAATCCTAGAAACCTGTAAATATGTTACCCCATATAGCAAAGGGAAATTAATTTTACATAAAGTTTGCTAATAAGCTGATATTAAAATAGGGAGATGATCCTCAATTACCTGGGGTGAACCAAATGTAATAACAAGGGTTATTGAAAGTGAAGAGAAAGTGAAAGAGCAAAAGAGAAGGTAACATGATAGAGTGTGCAAGGGACTTGACCTGGCCTATGGGCTTTGAAGATGGAGGAAGGGGTCCATATGTAAGGAATGTGGTTAGTCTTAAGATGCTGGAAAAGACAAGAAATAAAATTATCCTCTGGAACCTGCATAAAGGTATATGGCCCTAGCAACACATGTAATTTTAGCAACTGAGACCTGTGTTATACTTTTAATATAAAGAACTTTACTATAATATGTTTGATTTCTAGCCACAAAGCTTATGATAATCTCTCATATAATCAATAAAAATTAACACACCAATTAAATTGTCAGTGATTCCTAAAGAAGTGATAAAGTGGAGAGGGGTGCTGGTAAATGGGTGGGCAGAGGAGTAAGCTTCCCCTCCTACCTTCCCAGTCTGAATTATGTATCCCCATTTTAGTTACTTACATATTTTGCACATGCCTCTGTTATTCCACTTATCACATGTATTATAACTAAAGGTATGTCTGGTTGCAGTAAGATAATGAGCAAGTTAAGAACCAACACCATTTTCTTAATTTGCATTTGTAACGTTTGGTATTTGGTTCACCTAAAATCATTGCATTTTAAAATCTGCCCAACAGTAAGTGAGTACCACCTATGGGGAAGTACTAAAAAAATGAGATTGAAAAAAGCCCCCAAAAGGTTCACTTACTAATATCATTTAGAAGAGGCTAGGTTATGCTGCAGCTACACATGACCTCAAACTCAGAGGCTTACAAAGCAAATTTATTTTTTGCCCATATTACATGACCAACATGGGTGAGCTCTGGCTCCACTCCACATATTCTGCCATCCAAAATCCAGACTGAGGAAGTAGCTCCCATTGACTGCCTTGGTCCCACTACGACCAAAAGAAATAATTATTGCCCATGCACTAGCTCTAAAAGCTGTTCCTAATTCACTTAGCTTTTTCTCACATTTGATTATTCAGAGCAATTCTAATGGCTATACTTTGAGCCAATGGGACAAGGAATGAAAACTGTCTCCTAAGAAAATACAGCTAATATTTGTAAAAAAAAAACAAAAAACAAAAAACAAAAAACAAAAACAAAAACATCCAAACACATATATAACCCATCATACTACTTATCCATCCCTAACATCATTAAGGATCAATTCAGCTCCAGCTGTGCATGAACAATGGAGAGAGTTTACATCAGTCATCCCATCAACACTTGATAGTAAAGCCATAATGTAGTTTTCCACTTTTTTTTAAAAATTGTTTTTAATGTTTATTTATTTTTGAGACAGGGAGAGACAGCATGAATGGGGGAGGGTCAGAGAGAGAGGGAGACACAGAATCCGAAACAGGCTCCAGGCTCTGAGCTGTCAGCACAGAGCCCGACGCAGGGCTCAAACTCACGGACCGCGAGATCATGACCTGAGCCGAAGTCTGACGCTTAACCGACTGAGCCACCCAGGCGCCCCATCCACTTTTTAATCTACTAAGTATTTTTTAAATCTAATAAAGTTCTTCATATTTTGTTATTCCAACAACACTTAAAACAATTCTGGATATAAAATGAGTGCTCAATAAATGCTCATTTAGTATTCCATTAAGTATTTTGAATTTTTCCCTAAAAAGATTAAGTGCCCTTATATAAATCTCTTAAATTCCTGTTAGTTGCTTAACCTGTATATAAATCCACTCTATCTTCATATTAGATAGAAAGGAGAAAATATAGATAATATAAAGCAGAATCTGTTTCATGAACATATTCTATAGAAATAGCTGCAAGGCCACAGACAGGTTAATTACGATTACCAGGAACAAGGTAACTACACAAATGGCAAGCATTTTGAATTGAAGGATACAAAAGGACATATTAATAATAACAATAGTATAATAAAGCATATATATTTAGACACAAAAACAACAAGCTTCAAAATAAAAGTTGAATTGAAAATGCTGACATAGCCAGAAAACCCTTTCCCAGGATATACACACATACACACACACTATAAAAACCTTTAATAAAGAATTTTCGATTATATATTGTGTTGCAGATTCTGGTATTCTGATAAAATGGATAATACATTTTAAAGAAAGTTACAATATAAAGCAATTTCCAAGAATTATAATTCAATAAATTCCCTGAATATTAAAGCCCTGCTGAATATAATTTTGTCTTCTCTATTTCAGAAAGCAATTTAAAATCTTACAGGGTATTAGAAATGTGTCTTATATTTGTAGTCCATTAAATTTTATAAGGTACTTTCATATACATTGTCATTTGATGCTCATAAAAACCTCATGAAAGGTAAAGCGTTATTATGTTCCATTAGCCTAGCTCATGTTGTATAAGAAATTATTAATAAATATTTGTTGTAGGAATAAATAAATGCATTCCTGTGTCTATTGTAAGAAAAAATGGACTTAAAAGAGTTAACTGTTTTGTTCAAGGAGACAGATCCTAAAGCCAGAACTTCAGCCTTATGAGCATTTTTTTTCTTTTTACCATGAATGTGACCTCTCTTTGTGAACTTATTTTGCTTAAATTGTACTTGGAAACAGAATAAATAGAAAAGAATAAATAGAAATCTATTAAAGTATAAAGTAGCCTTGGTCAGATCACAAAGATTTATTTGTAAATAAACTCAAAATTTCAGCAAAGTAAGTTATTTGCCTTCAAACATAATAGAGATAAATCTATTCCTGTACATAATTAAAGTATGTTAATTTGAAATTTAACAGCCCCTGGGTCCAGTGTTACTACTGATGCAAAGCAATAGGAGCCACAGTCTCTGCCCCACAGTTCTTGTATCATAGAGTATCCAGCAGTATAGGGAAGCCTAAGGGTCTCTTCTCAGAATAGTATTTTTCCACATACATAATAAGATATACAGGATTACAAAGGAAAGACATTTTATTTAACAATAGTTCTATGCATATTGACCTAGGCCAAAACCAAGAGTCAGATACTTAACTGACTGAGCCACCTAGGTGCCCTTCTAAGAGTTTAAATATATTTAATTTAATTGCATAGTCACTGATTTATTGATGATCATGGAAATGTCATTATTTACTCATGTAATTCCTCAAATGATGAGACCATATGCTCTTTGCAGTGTGACTTTCTCTCAATTTTATTAAGATTTGATAAACAACCATGATATAAAGTAACTCATCACTCACATATTTCTATCCCTTCTTGGGAATATTCTCTATTTAAGAACCATAGATTTACTAGAGACGATATGATAGTAAATTTTTTAATAAATGTGATCCAGTGTCTTGAACAGCACTGAAATCGATGATAAATGGCTTGTGCTATCATAAATATGAAGGCAGTAATATTGGGAAAGTGACTGCTTTGGTTTTCTGCCATACCCTTTGACTGATGTTGGCATGCACTAGACCTTTTCTTTTCTAACTTTACTTTTTAAGGACATGAAAAAAATCACTTAGTTTATTTCAACAGCTATCATATATTTACCTTTGTTTAACTTTTTTTTTACTTATGTTTTAATCTCATATGTTTTATGAGATTTCCATCCTAGATAGATTCTTTCTGTGTGTCCTTTCCAACTGACAGCTTGCCCAGAAAATATGACCAACTTTTATTTTCAGGGTCCTTCACAGATGATGCATCTTAAATAAACCTCCCACAACACTGACACCCCTTATAAACTGGGAAAACACCCTGATCATTTCCAGAGGCGGATGTAACTTCAGGTGTCACATCCCAGCTTAGGTGGAGTTCTCTGAGTCCTCAATGTCTCTATGAAATACTGAATCACAGGGCACATAAAGTTAAAAGTGGCAAGGATATGAAGGATATTTATGAAGACATGTTGAAAGATAAAAAAAATAGTGCATATGGGCCAACGTATCCAGGTTGATTACAGTCAAGGCTCATATAACCAGTTTCAGTGACTGGCATGTAAGTGGCAGTATAACGTAATCAGAGAATCATCTCTAGAGCTATCTTGACTACGATCAAATTTCAGCTGGAACTAACCATGTGACTTCAAATAAATTACTTAAATTCTTAGTATCTTAGAAACTTTTTCTCTTTTATAGAAATAGTAATAATAGTACTAACCCCATGACCTTTTTTTAAAATTATTTATTTTTTCTGAGAGAGAGAGCACAAGCAGGTGAGGGGCAGAAAGAGAGGGAGACAGAGACTCCCAAGCAGGCTCCACACCGTCAGGAGGAGCCCGATGTGGGGCTCAGTCTCACAGACTGTGAGATCATGACCTGAGCCAAAATCAAGAGTCAGATGCTTAACCGAGTCACCCAGGTGTCCCAACCCCATGACACTTTTATAATTACATGATTGAAGATATAATGTACTTATAACAGCACCTATCATATAATAAGTGCTATGCATATAATAATTAGATATTATTATCCAAACTCATACAGGCAACTTTATAAATCTAAATTTAACTGTGTAGAACCCTGCAGGCTTCAGAATGTTTATTCCTTAGAAGAGTTTTGCAAGACAGGGCTCCTGCAATAGAACATCTAATGGGCAATGGTTAAAAATCCAGATCTCTGGAAACAAAAATCCCTATCTCTGGTCCCACTAATTGTCTAAGATTTTGGCAAGCACTATGAAATTTTGACACGCAATTGTGATGCTCACAGAGTTTGGCTGCCTGACCTAAGTCTGACAGGATGGAGGTGGTCTCTCCTAGGATGACTCTCTCTCTGCATGATGCTTTTGGTATGTATTTGAATCTAATAGGAAGTGAAGGCAATGAGGTTTACATCTTCAATGCTTTTGCATGGTGTTCTTTCTCTCTAATACTGATTTTTAATTGGATATAGCACATACAGATTCGAGGATGAAGAGCACAGAACATTTTCTCTCTTCCTCTTGTTATTGTGTTCAAGCTAGGTCAGTCTTCTCTGGCTCCCAAAAAAGACTGACAGAAACTAAACTCCTCAACATATTTCTGATGTGAGTGAAAAGAGCTTGGCTCATATGAAGATACAATTCCCTTAGTCATTGTCCAAGGTCAGCCACTTTCTCCAAATCTCTGGAGAGAAACCTCTATGATTTAGCCTTTGAATGATAAAAATAGGAGAGAAAAGAAAAAACATATAGAAATATTTATGAAAACATTTTCTCAATAATCTGGGGAGGTGAAGAGAAATTTGGCACTGGAAATGAAAACAGTTTGTGTGTTTCCACTTGATAAAAAACAGTCAACAAAATGCAAGCTTTTAAAATATTCTTGAGAAATCACTTTTTAACAACTTGTCTCACAAGTCTGCTTAGTTCAGACAAAGGATATTTCATTAAAAACAGCTTTGACTAAAGGCCAGTAAGGGATCACCTGGCAACCTGAACTTCCAAAAGCTGTGTTAACATCACAGGATATATTTTCCCAGGAACAAATATTCAGCCTCGCATGAAGAACCAATATTGCTGAGAAGTATTATTTCCTCTAAACTATTAAAGGTGTACTATAATATGCATTCCATTATATTGAAACATCCGGAGGCGACTTCAGGACAGAATTCCACATGAACGATCATTCTAAGCAGAAAAGAGAAAGCCAAAGAAGAGAAGGAAGACAGCATTGCTGGAGAACTGAAGCAACATTTTCTTAGCACATTCTCTCTTCCCTTTGTAAAAAAGTTACAACTGATGGACATATAGGCAAGAGTTAAAACTCTGATTTCTCACTGATAAGCTGAAGACTACTATTCAAAATATAAATCAGAGAACACATTTTTTTTTTCTGAGTAAGAGCTGAAATTTATCTCCTTGAATACAAAGGAAAGGAATTAAGGCATGGTGTAAGGAGAGAGGTGCAATTGCCATCTGGGAGCAAAAGGAAGGAAAACAGCATTGACCACAGTTGAGAGGTATATGGATTAATTATGGCCCTACTTGTAAAAAACCATGACTTTTGGCAGGCCATTTCTCTTATCTATAATCTTGGGGAGTTACAGTAAATGATCTCCATGAAGAACTAACAAGGACAAATATTTAGATGAATATTTTGTGAGGAAAAAAAACATGATATGAATATCAGCTCTTCATATGGTTATCAAATAGTTTTAATTGTGTCATCTTGCTATATGAAGGAACATAAGAGATAAATCTTAATGTCTTTGAATGTAATAATTTTACATGCTTTAGATAAAGGACTGATTGGGAGAAAAGGCTCTGAGACCTGCCTGAAAACAAAAATCAAGAAAAGAAAGATGCTAATTACGCCTAATAATTTCCATCTTTGCTTCTAAGAGTCAATACATTATGACTTAGGAGTAGACCTAGGGAGAAATATTTGCTAAGTTTTGGGGGTGGGACAGAAGAAGCTAGGACAAAGAGTGGGGATCTCAAGAAAGCTAGGGGCATGCATGACCTTAAGAGAAACAAATATACCTCAGTGTTTCTCAAGCTAGTCTAGAGGAAGGGGGATAATATCAATGGAATCATAGAGAGGGAATGGATTTTACATGCTGACCTTCAAAATTAATGTGAAATATATTCCTATTAATCATGTATATATAATCTCTAACTTCTTATTAATTATATTTATCTAAGATAATCAAAACTACTAGAAGTTCTGGAAGAAAATATTTTCTATGATTGTTTCAATAGACAATTCATTAAAAGTCCACTTATAAAAATATGTATCCATAAACTGAGGTGAATGACAACTTTTCCTTTAAGTGTAGATTTTAAACTTGGGGCTTATTTTTATCTAGTCATTGTTACACCAAGTAGAAATAAAGGGTATTTATAGAAAAGTTTCATGAACATTATCTCATAGTGTAAGTTATGATCAAGAGGATTAAATTTTCCAAACATCTCTGAGCTTTCTAGTTATCCCAACACAAATTTAACACTGATATATTCTAACAGCTTACATAAAAGTATGTGTGATTCTGGGAATTTACATATATAATTTCCATGTTATTCTAATATAGCTGGTACACAGATATATATTTAGGAAACTTTGGGCTGGACAATTCCCCAACATCAGTCCTATTAAATATGTTTTAGACTATTTCCAATGATTTTTCAAATTTCTCTACATTTCAATATTATATTGATTTTTTTTCTGTTTACTATTAGAAAAAGACCATAATGATGTTGCAATAAATATTTCACTTGAGTCTAAGCAGCAACAAGTTTTCAGGGTACATGTCTCACATTTAGAACCATGAATCCTGAATCCATTGTGTATGGGGGGGCGTGACAGAGGGGGGCAAGTAGAATTGTTGTTTGGATGAGTTTGGGAGATGAAGCTATTTGGTAATTATGTTTATAGTCCTCAATAGTTTATATCTCTGAAACCAAGTCATTTGTGAAAAATGGAAAAATCAGAAAACTTTTCATCAAAGATCTCTGAAGTGTTACTGTATGAGTTGGTGTGTGTGTGTGTGTGTGTGTGTGTGTGTGTATGTGGGTTGAGAAAGTACAAGCTATTTTATGACAGTCAATTGTTATTCACCTTAGCAGGAGAGAAGCTCTGAAATTTGGTCCCTATTTTACCTTTCAGTTTATGGAAGTCCAATCTATTTATGCCTGAGCTAGGTTGTAACATAAAAAAAGTGTACTATGAGATAAATGTGGGGGGTAGAGTTATGAAGGAGGAAAGAGCCTTAAAAGCCAGGATAATCTGAAGATATCTCTGAGAATGGCTAATGGAACACCGGATTCACCCAATTTACAAACAGGCTCAAAATTCAGGTTCAAACCCAAAAGAGTTCTACTGCTGATGCTTTAAGTTTTCTTTTACTGCTGTAACAAATTACCACAAAATTGGTAGCTTAAAACTACACTGATTGAACTGGAGAATAAGGAGAAGGGGGAGAAGGAAGAGGAGGAGGAGAGGGAGGAGGGGGAGGAGGAGTAGAAGGAGAAGAAGGGAGAGGGGGTCATGGAGAGAGGGGAAGGGGGAGGAGGAAGAAGAGAAGGGGGAGGAGAAGGAGGAGGATAAGGAAGAGGGAAAGGGGAAGAAGATGGAGAAGAAGAAAAACCTAGACACAGATCTCATACCTTTCAGAAAATCTAAATGTAAAATGTAAAACTATAAAACTCCTAGAAGATAAAACAGAAGAAAATGTAGATGACCTTGGATACGATGTAACTTTTTTTTATATACAACACCAAAAGAATAAATCATGAAAGGCATAATTGATAAGCTGTACTTTGTTAAAATGAAAAACTTTGCTCTGGGAAAGACAATGTTGAGAGAATGTGAAAACAAGCCACACACTGGGAAAAAATATCTGCAAAACACACATCCGGTAAAGAACTGTTATCCAAAGTATATATTTTGAAAAACAAGCTCTTAAATCTCAACAATAAGAAAACAAACATCCCGTAAAATTGGGCCAAAGACCCTAACAGCCACCTCACCAAAGAAAATATGCAAATGTTAAAAAACATGCAAAAATAGACTCCACATCAAAAATCATCAGGAAAATGCAAATTAAAGCAATTATTAGAGGGGCGCCTGGGTGGCCCAGTTGGTTAAGTGACTTTGCTGGCTCGGTAATGATCTCAAGATTCATGAGTTCCGGCCCCGCATCTGGCTCTGTGCTGACAGCTCAGAGCCTGGAGCCTGCTTTGGATTCTGTGTCTCCCTCTTTTTCTGCCCCTTCCCTACTCACGGTCTGTCTCTCAAAAATGAATAAACATTAAAAAAATTATAGCAACAATTAGATACTACTACACCCTTATCAGGATGGTCAAATCTGGAAAGCTGACAATACTGAATGCTGACAAGGATGCAAAGCAACAGGAAATCTCATTCTGCTGGTTGGAAAGCAAAATGGTGCAGCCACTTTGGAAGACACTTCAGAGGTTTTTTGCTTAACAAAACTGAACATAACTCTTACTATACTATCTACCAGTTGTGCTCTTTGGTTTTTACCCAAAAGAGTTGAAAATGTATGTCAACACAAAATCCAGATGAAGATGTGTATAGTAGCTTTATTTTTAACTGCCAAAACTTAGAAGAAATCCAGATGTCCTTCAGTAGGGGAATGGATAAAGTGTGATATATCAGACAGTAGAATATTATTCAGCATTAAAAGTAAATAAGCTATCAAGCCATGAAAAGACATGAAGGAACCTTAAATGCATATTACCAAGTGAAAAAAGCCACTATGAAAAGGCTATATATGGTATGATCTCCAGTATATGATATTCTGTAAAAGGCAAAACTATAAAAACAGTGAAAAATTCAATGGTTACCAAGGTTTGGTGAGATGAATAGGAGACAGAATGAATAGAAGAAGTACAGAAGATTCTTAGGGCAAAGAAAAACATGATACTGTAATGTTCAATGTACTTACATTCATACAAAACCATAGAATGTATAAAGTCAAGAATGAACCTTAATGTAACTATGAACTGTGTGTGATAATGACATGTCAATGTAGGTTCATCACTGTTACAAATGTACCCTCTTGTGGGTAATGTTGATAATGGGGAAGATGATGCATGTGTGGTGGGGCAGGGTGTATTTGCAAAATACCTGTAATTTTTTTTTCAATTTTGCTTCGTATCTAAATGGTTTTAAAAAATATTCCTTTAAAAAACACACCTATTTAATCTCTTATATTTCCAGAGGTCAGAAGTCTGAAATGTGTTTCATTATGGGGATAAAATCAAGGTGTTTTCAATACTGATTCCTTCTGGATATTCCAGGGGAAGTTTGTTTCTTGACTTCTCTAGTTTCTAGAGACTACCCTCATTCCTTGCACTGTGGCTGAATCACTCTAACTCTGCCTCTGTCATCACGTTGCCTTCTTCTCTGACTCCAACTTTTTCTGCATCCATTTTATATAGACACTTATGATTACACTGGACCCACTAGGCTAGTAGAGGATTATCTCCCCTATCTCAAGATCTTCCACTTAAACACATCTGCAAAGTCCTTCTTAATCTAAGGTAACATTCACAGATTCCAGGGATTGAGACATTGGCATACTTGGGAACCCATTATTCTAAATACTAAAAACATTTTTTTTAAAAATTAATGAAATAAATAAAGCAATACTAAACAAATTTGTCCAAATGATTGAGCTTTGGCATCATATTTTCCAGACTGACTCTTCTTGCTTCGTAGACAAGCATCTCTTTTTATGGTGTTCACATTTAATTCAAAATAAGTCACAAAGAAAGCAGTAGGAATTACTGCAATAGCAGATGGAAAATAGTGAAAAACTATGTTACATATCATGCATCCAGATAGGAACGGATGACAGTGGAAGTCTGCTCTGTTTTCAGGTTGCTGGTTCACTGCCCCTACTTGTGTGGTAAATCACTCGGCTCCCAAATGTTACATTGGGTTTTTGGAGGAGCCACATACAAACAAGAGTAAAATATAGTTGACTTCTGGCAACCTTATGGTAAATATGGTTGCAGTGAAATGAAATTGGAAGCATGGAATAACATTTAGGATGAGAATAGAGAGTAATTTGAACTGACTTCTGTAAATCAATCATATGAGGTAATTAATTTAGACTGTTTCTAATAGTTACGTAGCATTACGTCTTCATATGTGCTACTTCTGATTTTAAAGTCTGAGACGGCTGTAGAAATGTTTTTCTAAGACATTTTGGCAATATTTATTTTTTTGACTTAAACTCATGTGAGTTTAATTCACCATTAAAAATAATAATTATTTTAGGTTTTATGCTATAGAGAAATTTTCTAGATTTGGAATGCATCCTCTAAGTTATTTTGTGACACCAACATTAAAATGTCAAAGTCATTGATAAAATGTCAATATCTGCATCAGCAATAAAGCTCCCTAAGATCAAATTTGAATTTAGAAAATTGATCAATGTTATATCTCCTTAATAACTTGAGATCCATATGCATTTACTTCTAGCTTTAAAAACTAAAATTATATTACCCAACATGAATATTTTCTTTTTGTAAGATGAAATAATAAAAGCACTCCTAGAATTATAGTTGTGGCTTCTTTATGAGATTAGACATGTAAGATAAAAAAAAAAAAAAGGTTTTACAATACAGGATTTTTTATGGGGTTCCTGGGTCACTCAGTCGGTTAAGCATCTGACTTCGGCTCAGGTCACGATCTTGCACTTCATGAATGCAAACCCTGCATCTGGCTCTGTGCTGACAGCTCAGAGCCTGGTGCCTGCTTCAGGTTCTATGTTTCCCTCTCTCTCTGCCCCTCCCCTGCTCACACTCTGTTTCTCTCTTTTTTAAAAATAAATAAACGTTAAAAAAATCTAAAAAAAATAAGGTTCAGGTTTTTTTCTCTTTAAAACATTCTGCTCCCATCAGAAAATAATATTTTTATTTCATATTTCTCTTATCATCCCAGACTAATTATAGCAATATGCTCTACACTATTATAGTAAATTACTGGAAGTAGCCGCTCTTCAATCTTTTCAACTTCTGTTTTGTGTTGGATGAACTCTCAAAGTTAAAGATCTATTACAAAAGTGGTCATATTATGTATGTATGTATACACAAATCAAAGGGAAAAAGGTATTAACAGAGAAATAGTGTTAACTATTTTTGATACTAATGTCATTTGGATATGCTGATCCTCTCAAACATTAGAGGTGTAACACAGAGAAGAAAGAATACACAACAGATTTGACCCTTATTTGAATTTCATAAATCCATTAGCTATCATTTTCTGGTAAGTTACACATGGATAGTTGACTTGGGGGAAAAAATCTAGGTTTGGAAATTAATATGACTGAGTCATAACTCAAGTACTGCCTCTCACTATGTTACCCTAGCTAAGATTTCAAACATTTTTGACACAAAGATGTAGAGAAAAGGGAACTCTCTTGCACTTTGGTGGGAATGTAAATTAGTACAGCCACTGTGGAAAACAGTATGGAGGTTCTTCAAAAAATTAAAAATAGAAATATCATACAATCCAATAATCCCACTAATGGGTATTTAACAAAGAAAACAAAAACATTAATTTGAAGAGATATATGCACCTGTATGTTTATTTCAGACTTATTTACAATAGCCAAGATATGAAATAAGTTTCCAGGACTAGAAATGAGTCTTAAAGAATGTGCCCTCATAACAAGGAGTTTTTGTTTTCTTTATTCTTTTATTATTATATCTTTATGAGAAGATAGATGTTTGCTGACCCTATTGTAGTAATCATTTCACAATGTATATAAATCACACCATCACACTATGCACTTTAAACTTATTTAATGATGTATGTCAATTATTTCTCAATAGAACTTGGTGAGGGGGGGAGAATGTGGAGTTGTTATCTCATGGAATAGACAGGGTGTTTTAATTAAAAAAAAACAGAATGTGTAAATAAACCCTCTGTCTTCCATACAAGCTGTAACTATTATTTAAAATTTTCCTTCCATATTAAGTGTATTAAGGTAATATGTGCCTCTCAGTGTGTCTACACATTGGACAAAATACAGGCATAAAGGTGCTTTCTAGTGGAAAACCCCATACAGAATAATTGGGAGAATCCCTATGAAATGACTTTTACTTTTGATTTACTGATAGTGGTTATACAGAATTCTTCTCAGCTATATTATATTTCATTCACCATCCTACCACAGCATTTTAATGTCACCCACTAAGTCTTGGTTTCTGCATCTGAAAAGTAAGATTTGTTTGAATGGTGACAGCAGTTCCTCTAAGATTCAGTATCTTGTGAATCTACTGTAAATCCACAAAAGAGAGGTCCTGCACTTCTCTTTCCATGTAACAGGCTTTGTTTTTGGTCTCTTCTGAAGCATTCTAGGCAACTGACATGACTATAATAATGTAAAACCATGGATTGAACAACCCCCTAGGATGTATTTGAGTATGTGTCATTTGATTGCATACAAGACAACTTTGATAACTGTTTTAAAACAGGCTGTTCCTTCCTTCCTTCCTTCCTCCTTCCTTCCTTCCTTTGAAAGAGCAAGGAATCACAAGCAGGGGAGGGATGGAGTGGGAGAGAGAAAGAGAGAGAGAGAGAATATCTCATTCAAGCCCCTGCTTAGCCCAGAGCCCAAAGCAGGGCTCAATCTCACAGCCATAAGGTCATGACCTGAGCCAAAATCAAGAGCAAGACATTTAACCAACTGAGTCACCCAGGTACCCCCAGGCTATTTCTAGTCAATGGCCTTGTCCTCTATTTTCATCTTCCAGCAACTGCAAGGACATTTTTATGTCAATGAATTTTGTTGCATTCATGGCCCCACAAAATGGTTCTTTCAATTTATACAAGTGATTAGCAGAGCAAAGTCTGTATACCAACATCCTATATGATCTATTTAATGACCTATATGAGGGAGGAAGGAAGGAAAGAAAGAAGGATGAAAAAGGAAACAGGGGGAGGAAGAGGGGGGACTGATGATCAAAGATGTGAGTTTAGCAAAAGTTGGTTTCATTTCTGAACACTTGCATACATTTTAGAAGTAGCATCAGTTATGTTGAATTTTAAATATTTAAATATGGCTCAACAGGAAACATTTATTAACACACCCCCTTAATATATCCCAACTTGACTATTTTAACCATTAATTGATTTTTTGAAAGCTGTATTTGCATAGATTTGTTGAATCAACATATCTTAAGTCAAAATTAATAAGCTAAATGGATTCATTATATTTGGGCAAGGTCCAATTAAACATTTCTGGATGGGAGAATCTCTCCCCAAACTAATAGGATTTATAGAAAGATTTTAACATTAATGTGTATTTTGGTCTATTTTCAATAAAGAGCTATAACTAGAATTCAGAGGCCTAATACATGTATACCACTTTTATTGCTAATATACTATGATATGTTCAATGAGAGAATAGTGTGGCTTCTAACATCATCTTTAACCAACTCAATTAGTCTTCTTCCAATCCACTATTAAACATTTGTTAGACAATGGAAAAACAAAGCTTTTTTTGACAAAGCTTCAGGTTGAGTTGGAAAGATAATACAGATATGGAGTTTCATATATGGACAGAATGTTTTGCCTGTTAATCAAATATCTTGTAAATGGTTATTAATTCTTGACCAGGTATCCTCACTGCAGAATTATTCATTCTAATTTGCTCTGTTGTAACATAACACAAACAGCTTATATGCTCACATTAAAATACATTTGTAATTTATAAGCCAAATGCACACATCTTGATCCCACCCACCCAAGCATTGTTCAAGCTTAAATCATACAGATGTCTGTACTTTTTTCTCAATGTCCAAGAGCTTTACCAGTGAAGTGAGAGGCCCTGAGATCTGTCTTCAGATCCAGAGTTCAAGACTATGCTAAGAATTTAAGAATGTGCATCATTTAATGTGGCAAAGCAATAGCGTTTCTTAGCCTCTTTGCTGTTTCAAATAAAGAGACATCTTTCAGTGTTTCTTCACAGACCGTTTGTCATAAAAATAATAATAACTATACAGTCGAGAAGCATGCAACAATTTTTCCAGGTGATCAAAATTAACATCTCCAGTGAGGGACAGATATTCCTCATGTGCTCTTAAAAGAAATACCCCAAGAAAGATACACTGTCACTGAGGTGCTATTATAGCTGGGAATTCACAACTTAAATGTAATTGTGAGGAAACATCAAATAAAACTAAAATGAGGAGCATTCAAATAGTAGTAGTAGTAATAATAATAATAATAATAAAAAACTACTATATCCTGCAAAAACTGTCAATGTCATAAAGACAAAAAATGGCTGTGTTAGTTGTCTACACTGAAAAAGCCTAAAGAGACGGGGCAATTAATTCAGTATTTCACCTTTGACTGGCTCCTGTACTAAGGATTAAGAAACATTATAAAGAAACTTTTAATTAAAAAAATAAATTAGAATGATAAACTGGATAAAAGTATTGAATCAATCTTAAATTTACTGAGGGATAACTGCACTGTGTTAACATAAGAGAATATTCTTACTATGAAGGTGTTTATTGGTAAAGGATCGTGATAGATGCAAGTGACTCTCAAAAGGTTAAGTAAACACATGCAAACACACACACACACACACACACACAAACACACACACACACACACACACACACACACACACACACACACACCCCATGCAGGGAGTCAGAAAGACTGAATGAGAGAGTTGAAGAATAAAAGAGAAATGGTAGAGCAAATGGGGCAAAATGTTAAGAATACATGAAACTGGGTAAAGGATATCAGTGTTCTTTGTACTATTCTTATTCTTGCATCTTTTCTGTAATTTAAAAATCATTTAATAAAAAATCTTTAAAAATTAAAAATAATAAAAATCTTAAGACTTATTTATTAAAGGTACACGTAGGGCTTTGCTGAAATTTTTAAAATAATAATTAAAGAAAAAGCCACTGAGCTGTTGAAACAGAACTCAGAATGAAATAAGTGAGATATTCTATATGTTCAAAATTATGCTTGAGAATTAAATATATATCACAGGAAGTAATTGCACTTTCCTCACCACCACCCCTCCTCCACAAACGAATCACTAACCTCTTGTTAGAGATGAAGAAGGTAATATATGGGAAGTTTACCTAACTATCTACACAACTATGTTAAGATGAAGGCCAGGATTTAAAAACATTCTTTTGAGTAATTATAACTCATGATTTATACTCTTCAGAGTGATTTTTTTCACTAAAATACAGTATACACACAGAAAAGTGCATAAATCATAAGTGTAAATCTCAGTTAATTTCCTCTAAGTGAATGGCCCATGTCATCAACCCCCAGATTACAGGAGATCAAAGGAATACTATCAGCTTCCCAGAAGCCTCCAGTCTCTCTCACCAAAGGAAACTACTACTCTGATTCATTGAAATTATTTTTGCTTGCCTTTGAACATGCTATAAATTATATCATGATACATCAACTCTTTTGTTTCTGTCTTCTTTGCTCAGCTTTTGTGAAACGTAATTATGGTGTTGTTTCTTGATGTAATTTATTCATTTTTGTTTTTGTGCAGTATTTCTTTGTGACTGTACCACCATATATCTATCCATTTTGTTGTTGATGGGTACTTTGATAGTTATAAGTAATACAGAGGGTTTTTCTGGTAAACACATATATGTGTTTTGGTAAGGATCATGCCTACGACTAGAGTAGGTAGGATAGTTAGTTTGGACAGATACTACTCAATGATTTTCCAAAGTGCATGTATCAATTTATACTCCCTCAGCAGAGGAAAGTTCTAGTTGCTCTAAAATCCTTATCCTTGCTGACACTTAGAACTGTCTCTCTTTTTCATTTTATTTTAGTTATATGAATAGGTGTGTAGTGGGATTGCACTGAGATTTTATAGGTTATATAGATTTATATAGATTATACATTTATATAGATTACATGTATATATTTTATAGATTATAGAAGGTTAAGTGCATTCTCATATATTAATTAACCATTTAGATATCCTGAGGTAATTTTTAATGTTTTCACCCATATTTTGTTTAATCTTTGTTTTACTGAGTAAGAAGAGTAGAACTCATATTATGTATATGAGTCTTTACAGAAATATGTATTGTAAGTATCTTCTATTATGTTGTTTTCCTTTTCTCTCCCTTAAAGATATAATTTTAATGAATACAAGAATGAATTAACTCTGATTTATCCATCTGTTCCTTTATGGCTACTGGATTTGTGTCCTATTATGTGCCAATTTCCAAGATCATGAAATATCCTCCCTTTTTTTTCCTTCTAAAATTGGTAATTCTTTTACCTCTAGGTCTATAGGCCACATGTAAATGGTTTTGGGAAATGGTGTGAAGTAAGGGAATGATTTCTCAGAACTGACTCCATTTTTACTCATTTTACTATTAGGACTCCATCTGATTTCTCCTCTGCATCAGTCTGTCCTATTAACATATTTCTTTCCAGCCTGGGTCATAGTGCAGCACAGGTCAAGCTTATCAAAATCCTTTGAATATCAAGGGGTAGAAAATGTGAACCATAGCAAAAATGACACCTCCCTGCCTACGCCTAAAGTATAGAAAGAAAATGTTACAGCCTCTGGGTTGGGGCAGTATTTTCTCCAAGACAAATTTAAACTTTGGACATAAAGTTAGTTTGAACCAAGGAATATAAATATGCATTGAATCAGATAGCAAGCCTGGGAGCTGAATAATGAGGTCAGAAAGAGGTTTGCAACAATAATGAGAATATAAATTCAAGAAATGCAGACTATTTGAAGGCAGTACTTGAGGCCCTCTCGGTGACTTTTGTGTAGAGTTTAATTTGACATAGTTATCTTTCATTCCAAGCATGGGTGTTACTCTGATATGGTTGGTTAGGCTTGTAATCAGACAAATTCCTGTGCTAAAATGGACACTTACTCTTCCTCCTTTATTGAAAATTTTGCAGTCTGTTCATTTACTGTCTACTTACACAGCATGCCTTCATCTAATAATTAATAGTTTCAGCTTTAAATTTTGCCTTTCTTAATACAATTAACATTACATTACTCCCTTCTTATTCAAATAATCCAAGTTCTTTATGCATGGACACAACATCTATTTATCTTTTCACTTAATGCACAGCCCCACAGACTCCAAATTCATGACTTGTCTAGAGTTTTAAATGAAGGTAAAAGTATGAGTATAGGTAAACGGAGTTGCCTTTTACCACCTCAATTCCCCTATGCTCAAAGCAAGAATTCTTTTTCCCTGATTTTTTTTAGCCTCTTGAGTTCTTCTAAGGAGTCTCTTTATTAAATATTTTACATCCTTATTTCACTTCACTGCTGCCTGAAAGCCAGAAGGAGCTCATAATCACATAAATGATTTTGGAGTAACATTAAATATCTACAAACTCTTCTTTTTTATCAAAAGTCGTTTAAACCAATGAACTCGTTCTGGTGATAGTAAAATACAACTTAAAGGGGCTCCTGGGTGGCTCAGTCGGTTAAGGTGCCAACTTCAGCTCAGGTCACGATCTCACAGCTCCTGTGTTCAAGCCCTGCTTTAGGCTCTGTGCTGACAGCTCAGAGCCTGGATCCTGCTTCCAATTCTGTGTCTCCCCCTCTACCTCTCCCCCGCTTGCGCTCTGTCTCTGTCTCTCAAAAATAAACGTTAGAAAAAACATCTAAAATACAACTTAAACACAAGACTTAAGCCTGTGTGAAAGCTCATATTTAGAGTGCTTTGAACTTCAAAATAAGCCTAAGCTCTGAAATAGTTTCTGCTCTTGGCCAGCAATAAACGTGTTAATTATTTATTTACTTAAGTTATTTAGCAATATTTATGCAGCACATATATGCCATGTTCTTGACTAGGGATTTTACAAATTAACTAATTAAATCTCCTTAATAAATTAGCCTATGAAGTAGATACTTTTATGATTCACATTTTATAAACAAGGGAACTGAACTGATAGTAAGTCAAAAATTAAATAACTTTGCCCTTGGTTGTGCATGTGGAAAATGGTGTTCTGACCCAGAAAGTCTGCCTCCACAGTTCATGCCCTTAAACGGCTAGACTGATTTTAAAGAGGTCCATATTGCAGATTAAGGGACTCACTCTTCAAATAGACTTCATCCTTGCCTTGCTTTGACCTTTGGTGCCTTTTCTCTTATTTTAGGTCCAATTTTGTTTGAAAAGATTTATTTTTGCCTTGCTCCCTCTGATTGTTCTGACCCGTTCTATAATCTATCCTAGAAATTGAGTCTTACCTTGTCTTTTTTTGTTTTTTTTTCTACTGTCCCAATTAGGAAATTTAAAGACTTCTGTTTTCAGGTCATTCTTGTTTCCTCCTTTCTCTTTCCCCAAATACTAATTCACACATAGATGATCCTTCCTATGCTTACACTTCTCTGATCCTTGAACTCATCTTCAATAATCATATCATCCACGCTGCTTCAGATATAGCTCTGCACTTGGCATTATCAATAATAAAAATTGATTTGTCACCTTAATTTTATACTTTCTATTCTGTCACTAGTGTCACTCTTATTTTTACCTTCTACCTTTAGGATCCTGATATCAACAACCCATGACTCCATCTGAATGATTTTTATAGTCCCTCATGTCCTTGATGTCCTCAATTTCATCTTTTATTAGCTCAAAATCCATGATAAATCATATTAATCACTCCATTAGCTGTACCTTGAACATTTTTCCCCTCGCAACAAATCCAACTTTCTTGCCAAAACCACATTTTTTATTAAATCCAGGAGGTTTTTACTCCATTCTTGTACCAAGATAGATACATGTGCAGAGGAAGAAAAAACAAAAACAAAACACCTTGATTGGTCTTACTTCAAATTCAAGACCATAAGCCGCAAGATGGTGCTTTATTGCTACCACATGTTCATATTATATGTATCCAGTTCCTTCACTCTCCCACCTATATGAATATGTGTATATGTGTGTGTATGTGTATATATAATTAACTCCAGAAAAAGTTCATAATATATTGTTAAATGAAGAAAGCAGGCCACTCAGCTAAATAAGCAATTGTATTTGATGGGGGGGGGGGTCATTTTCCTTGGTGTAAGAAATAAAGTTATTTTACCTTCTGCTTTACTGAGTTTCCTTTTTGTTTAAGACATATACAGCAATTATTTGTTAATAATATGCACATAAAGAGATATATTTTAAAAGAAGTAACCAAATATCTCAAACTACTGATAATAAAATATGTAGAACTAAAGAAAATCACTCAAAGATTACCACTCTCAGAAACTGAATGGCTTGAGAGAAATAAAAATCTCAAAAGAATATTACAAATCTCTTGCCTATTAAAAAGATCCACAAACTCTACAGGGGGGTATTTACTAAATATCAACTGGTGTCTCTGCTTACTAGGCAAGTACTACAGTTAACTGCAGCCTGCATCTCAGCTCTACCCTCTATAATGTAAGAGGTAACTGCTTACTCAGATTAGAGGGGTTTTGACAGAAACAGTAAATCATTTAATGTTGCTCTGATCTGAAAAATACAAAGGGAAAATGTTAAAACAGGATAAAACAGAGACTTTCAGACAATGGGCTCTCATCTTATCCTCATGATTTTAAATTAGCCCCCAAAGACTTCTTCCTGCTTCTCTATACCTTTAAATTCTGAAAAAAAATCAAGATTTATGAATGTGTTCATGTCTAATAATGAGGCATAATTTTCTCCTGAAACATTCCTTCAAATTTTATCAAAGATTTGCAATGACCATTTTGATCATGTTTCTCTTTCTTCTCCCCTTTTTCTCTATATACTCCCTGAATTCTAAAAACACTATTGTGTTTTGTTTTGTTTTGTCATGGAGAAAGCAATCCAATAGCTCTGCGCGAGCGCGCGCGCGCACACACACACACACACACACACACACACACACACACACACGATAAAACACTGGACTCATACTATTATGTTTTAGAAATATTTGTATTTTAAAGAAGTTATAGAAATTCTCAAGTGGGGAAAAACTTGAAATTTCAGTTACTTTGGAACAAAGCTCTATCTTCCAAGTATAAGTTTATGTTCTGAGCATTTTGCTTAATATCAACAAGAGGTTGAGAACTGTAGATTTTTGGTAATCCAGAAATGAAAAGTTCTGTATCCAATGTGTCTATTTGTTTACTTCATTGTAGAATAAGCTGAATCAAAGTTATTACATCTTATTTGTAAACTACCACAGTTTGAACCATGTGAACTTCAATGTTCTTAAGATGTTTTCATTTGGAAGTTGATTTATCCCCACACTATCTCTCCTTATATTATACCTCAAATAGGGTAGCCAATCATTCTGGTTTCTTAGGGTGTTCCAGGAACATGGGAATCTCAATGTTAAAACAGAAAGTCTCAGGCAAAAGGAGACAGTCCCAGGTAAACTGGGATAAATTAGATACCCTTATTTTCTGCTTGGAATAATATATCTGAATACAAGGTTAGTCTATTAGCTTTAAAGGCCACACAAAGACAGTAATAAAGAAGAAAACAATAATGAAGGCAATTCTGCCTGGGGCTACTCTCTGACACAGCCCCAACAAAGGGCATTATTTGATGATCTTCTTTATTGGGATATTTTGTTCTCCACCAAAAAAAAAAAAATCAGAAGTTTGGGAATAATTTCTCATATCCCTAGTTGCTTGCTCTGGATTTTTCTGAGGATTTATACCAACCTTTTCTGAATCTGTACTTTTAATGTACACCTCAGCTGATCATGTGATAGCGCAGGACAAAATAAATAATCAAGAGTCTATGCTTTGGAGACACACAGACCTGGGAATGAATCCTGGAAGCGCCATTTTCAAATATGACTCTAGATAAGTGATTCCACCTACTAAAACTTTAGTTCTCTCCCCTTTTAATTTGTTTTTCTATGAGAAGACAGAAAAGCATATAAAATTCCTAAAACATGAAGGGTTCCTAGTAAAAGGCAACTTTCATTACAAAGTTGGTTTTTATTACATAAATTAAATTTAAAAAAATAATGGCCAAATTTATATTATTTATTTATAGCTACAAGATGTACACATAACGATTCATCTCAGATTTAATGAAGACATCAGGGCTTCCCATTTTAATGTAAAAATTTAACAATGCAGACTTAGGTGTCAAAGGGAGACAACTGTGGCAAAGCAGTGGGCTTGCCATTTGTAAGCCTTATAAAGTGCCTATCCGTAAAAAGGTTTGTGTAATTATATAGGTCAAGTAGTCCTAGGGTCATGAAGTCACTTTTAGAAACCGTGACTCACAAAAGTGATCCCCAATGATGGATGGCATTGGAATAATTATTTTGCCAATTTTCATGTCTATCACTCACACCATCTTTGGCTTGTTTCATAAATCTTCTCTTTAATTCCCCTAATTTGACCCACTGGTTGATCTACTTTCCTGGCTTCCAACCTTCTTACCTCAATTAATTCGTTTTCCCTCCTGACCCAGTATTACTTTGACACTATGGTGATGGATTAGCCTAGTGATAGCCAAATGCCCCCGTTTTAGCCTCGTTGATCTCTCTCTCTCTCATTTTCTCTCTTCGTCTCTCATACACACACATACACATGCACACGTGCACTTTTTAGTGCCCTCATAGATAATACTGACCAAGCTTGGCCTGGTACCTAGACTATTCAGGAACAAAGTTATCCTAATGACTACTTCATTTCAGCTTTCTCTATGTCTTTCTAAATATATCTCATTGTTATAGTCCCACCTCACTATTTCCTGGCAATCTACCCCAACAAGAATGTATATCACATTTAAACTGCTATTAAAGAGAGTACTTAAAATATTAAATCACTGCATTGTTAATTAGGTACTTCTTCTACGCCTGTAAGTATTCATAGTGCTAAAGATTCTAAATTATATAGGCTACAGTTAATTTGAAATACGACTTATAGTCATGATCTTTCATGACCAAAATCACTAAAACTTTTTGCAATAGCTTTAAACCCTATAAGATGAATTACTTTATAATAAATTTTAATCACAGAAAAAGAAACCCATCATGTTCATCTTGTGACCTACAGTCTTAATGTTGAAACAGTTTCTAATATTGTCCTGAAGCAACTCATTCATTTCCCAACATAATGTTCTTAGTCATGAAAAGAATGTGTTGGCAGAAGATGTACAATGGTGTGCAATTCAACTGACTCTTCAATTTCACTTTTGAAAACCATTCACTTTTGGCTGTGAGCTATTTTGTGTACGAAGACCCTGATTGCTCAATTAACATGCACTCTTAGCCAATTTAGCCCTGAGCACTTTTCAATAATTCATAATTCCTTAAATGTGCAAATCCCTTGTCTATGTTTAAGAGGGTAATTTGTGACTATGACTACATTAAAATCACACGTTTGTTTATTACAGAAAAACTTTCAAACAACCATGTCTCATTATGATCAACTGAAAATTATTATTTTTTAATTTGGAATAATTGTTTCACAAATAATAGTTGCTCCTTTAAACTTACTGTGATGATATTTGTTAAAGTATCTATCTTCTTATGTTGCACAGCAGGAAATGAGACCAATGAATAGCAGTTATCATATTACTTAATACAGTCATGTTCATATAAGCAATGGTTTAGGGGTGAATGAATGATAGAGAAGGATGGATAATTTATTGTATCAAACAATCAGTTTTTCAGAAAAGAAGTTCGAAACTCTTAGGGTAAAATGGTGAGAAGTGGAGCTGCTGCCTACTTATCTTCCCTATTTGAAGATTTCCTTAAGAATATAAAAGATCTAATAAAAAATTCCAAGCTAAACATTAAGGCAATTGCAAAGTACATCAAAGATTTTTTTTTAAATTTTTTCCTCTTCAACTTTTCTGTATAATCTTTTGCGAAATTCTGTCCAGACTTTGTAGTTGCTTTTATACTAAATTATATGCATATAAGCCAGCTAATGCTTTTTCAATATTATTAATTTCTCCTTAACTTCTCGATTAATATGGAGGATTCATTTGTGGCTAGGACTCCTATTTCTATCAGAGAACAGCAATGCTTAAAAAAGCTAATAATATGTGACTATAAACATTTAAATTTTGATATAACTTAATCTATTCTGAAAATAAAAATATAAATAATAGATTGCAATTAAATAGTGGCAATGCATATGGCCAATAATTAGTGAATGATTGTAAGTTTAATAAAAATATTGGGAAATTCATTAGGAAAAAAAGACCAAAAAAGCACAATAGAAAAATAGGCAGAAAAGATATAAACAGGCAGTCACTAACGTAAAGAGAAAAATAACCACTAAAAGCTGTTCAAATTGACTAGAAGCTAGGGAAATGCAAACTGAATTAAAAGTCAGATGCCACTACCCATTATCTTATTGGCCAAAAATAATAATAAAAGCAGTAATAGGTTCATTGTTTCTAGGAGACTACAGAGGAAAAAACTATATTTTCATTCAGTGCTAGTAAAATTCACATTAAGTATATTTTTAAAACTCTGTATTACATTATGGGCATAACTATTAGAATAGTTTTTACTTTGGGGAATTCCATAGGAAAAAAAAAAGAATGTAATAAGCATATAGACTGTAGCATTGTCGAAGGGGGAGAACTCTAAAAACCTGAATGTTAAACATCAACAAGGGAAACAATAAATTGTGCTAGAGCCAACCATGAATTACCACATAATCATTAAAACTAGTGAGTTAGAGCTTTAGCAGTTAACTGAAAGAGATTTCTAGAATCATGTTTGAGCCAAAAAATAGCATTATAACATGTTATGAATAATACTAACAAGATTGTCATGGAAAATTATGTTTTATTTCTGAGTATGTGGAAGTTGTGAATGTGGAAGTTCAAGAGATAGGAGAGAAGGAAGAGAGATGTAAGAATTAATAAATAAAAATAAACATTGTAGTGCTTGAAATAAAAAGATCATGAGTAATGTGACCTTATTCACGTGAAGTTGTACATTTGACTATGTACTGGTGCATATACATACGCATTAAAGAATGAGTAGCGGATAAATGATACCCATGTTTATCTCGATGACTGAAATTTCCAGTGAAGTTTTACTTTCTTCCTTAATTTTCTGCATTGTTTTGAACTTTTATTATGATTAACATGTATCATTCATATAATGAGAAAAAAATTGGAGTGCCTGGGTGGCTCAGTTGGTTAAGCATCTGACTCAATTTCAGCTCAGGTCATGATCTCATGAACCGTGAGCGAGATGGAGCCCCACATGGGGCTCTGCACTGACAACATGGAGCCTACTTGGGATTCTCTCTCTATTTCTCTCTCTCTTTTTCTCTCTCTCCCTTCACCCCACCCACTCTCAAAATAAACTTTAAAAAATAGCTATTTTAATTTTATGAAAATATTGTTTGTTTCAAAGGCAACACTTCTTTTTGAATAACTCTGTGTTTGATTTGATCACAAAGGATGCATTCGGCAATTAGATGTGCAAACATAATTATATAGATGTAGAAACTATACCAAAATCTTAGTCTGCCTCATAATTGTCTTTTTTTTTTTCTTTAAATGATGGTGAAGAGCTGAGGGCCCTCCAGAATGAAGAACAAGTCACTTCCATTTAACATCTCTTCCCTTAAAGATCAGCTACTTAACTTGATGTTTGATGTTCTGAGCAATATGCATACCTATGTAGTACTTTGGACTTGTTGTAAATTTATGTATATATTTTTTTCTTTGAGCTTAATTGAGACCAAAAACTGAGGAATTTGGCCAAACCCCAAGTAGATAATTTAGTTCATTTTCATTTGAAAGTTAGTTCCCTTCCTGGCTGGAGTGCAAATTCCTGAGAATAGTAAACAGGTCTAAAGCAGCACTTAAGGAAAATGCCTTTTTAAAGAAAAGAAAGAACAGTCTGGCAAGCTGGTCCATTTTTCCAAAAGGATCCTATGGAACCTAAGGAGTGATTAATTTGAAGGAGTAAGCAAAAATGTCCAGAGAGCAATTGTAGCCCCTTCGATTTTCTCAGCATTTTTCTTTTCTTATTGGTCTGAAGTCATTTTCACCTAAGGCAATAATAGTCATATTTCTTCCCATTCTTGGTGCCGGATACTGGGGCAGGTATTTGGTAGACATTAAATATACATCTATCATACGGAATTATTTAGCTGAATTCATCCTTTGTTTCTGTAGGTTCTATTGTTTTAAAATACACGAGGATATCTGTTTCCAATTATTTTGTTAAATGTCACCATTTTGCTATCCTTGGGTTTGGATCAGGATAGGTTATATAATGGCAAACATATGGAGTGTATATGGAAATTTGAATGAGACAAATAGGCAGGCACAACACTGTTCTGTTTTCCACCATCAAATAAGATATATTTGGCATATGGTGGACACCTCACCTAGAATCATTTTCGATAACTTTGGGAAGTTCAAACAGATGGTAATTTTGATATTAAAGGGTAGTAGAACATGCCATTCCCACATCTGCCACTCTAGAATACTGTTTCGAGTTAAAGGCACTTAAAAAACAGCAAATGCAAGAAAAACACTGACCTTCCTTCTTTTTCTTAAAAGCAGATGAAATTGCTATGTGAAAAACATCCATCCTATAGCAGAAGGAAAGTAACATTCTTATCATCAAGTATGAGCAGTTAAGACTGAGAGAATTCTGTACAAGATTCTTATTTTCTGTTAATGCCCCCACATAGTTCAGTTATTTTTCCATAATTGCCTGTCTCTCTTCAATCTAATGAAAAAGCCTATAGGTTTCACCATTCCTGGGGTCCTCCTTTCTTCATGAGGGCTCCTGTGTCATGAACATCGTATATGAATGTGTATATTTTCTGTTTATCTGTCTTATGTCAGTTTAATCCTCAGACCCAAATGAAAACTGCAAAGAGGGAAGAGGTAAAATTGTGCTTCCCCTACAATATCATAATGGAAATTGTGATAACCTGAATTTAAATCCAGCTACTTTTGGATAATGTCAGATGAAACAGGTGTGCCAATATTCCTTGAAAATATATGGGTGCACCATAATTCAACACTAGCATTTGTGTTATCTAAATAGTTTTGTGCAGAAGAACCAACTCCAATTCCCAGTGTCAATCAGTTCTCTTTTCTAAGGCTTTAATGAAGATGTTAAATAACACCTGACTTCATAGCAACCCCAGCAGCACTGATTCCGCCTCATATTCTTTGACATTTTATCATGGTGATTGATTTACTCATTGCCCTCTAGTCTTTTTCTGTAGCCTGGCAAGTTATTTTTCCCGCTTCAATAACATGTTCCAAATAAGCCCTTTCAAATTAATTTGTGGAAATCAAATTTCATGAAACATGTTTACTAAAGGTCACATATATAAAATGTTCTAGAATTCTTTCCTCTACCTATTTGGACTTCTACTGAGAAAAACTGGGTTATGATGATTTCTGCATAAAACAGACATGTGGCTTGTTGCTACACATTTAACTAGGTTCTATTTTACTATCTTCCAAATATTAGAACATCATATATACTAAAAGATAATTTCAAAACATGTCATGTCCTTGGGGTTTTATGAAAATCTACCTTATATTTACTCTATTACCTGTGATATTAATAATATATGTAAATTTTCCAAGTAAATTTGGAAAGTCACCTAATGTTTTTTTTTTTTCATTTAAAATGGAAAAGAGGGGGTGCCTGGGTGGCTCAGTCAGTTAAGCGGCTGACCTCGGCTCAGGTCATGATCTCGTGGTCCGTGAGTTCGAGCCCTGCGTCGGGCTCTGTGCTGATAGCTCAGAGCCTGGAGCCTGTTTCAGATTCTGTTTCTCCCCCTCTCTGACCCTCCCCCGTTCATGCTCTGTCTCTCTCTGTCTCAAAAATAAATAAACGTTAAAAAAAATAAATAAATAAATAAAAAATAAAATGGAAAAGAGTGGATCATCTAAAGGTCACACTTAATATACCTGTCATTGCAGTTTGAATGCATTGTTTTTGTTTTTTTTTGTTTTAGATTCATTTGCTTTAATAATTGAAGGAAGATGTACTTGTTGGCCATCCAGAGGTGCCCTAGGTAAAGAGACACTGTCATTTGTTGGATTTCTCTATGTGTATAGTTTTTTTAGGACTTGAAGGAAAACTACACTTGTTATATGTATCAGTCCCTTAGGTTAAACAAACAAACACATCTGAAGGACAATGTCAATTATATATAAAAAAATACATATTATATGGGAGGTAGGTTTTGGAATGACTTCATCACCACTTACTTACTTTATTAATGCAGAAGATAACTTATTGGAGGTTAATTCAAAATTCAACAAGTAGACAGTAAGCTCTCAGTGTGAGCAGGTTTACTTTCAGAAACAAAATGCCTGGATAGGAAAATCAAGCACACTGATTTTGGGAAAAGGTAAGCTTGAGTTAGAGTATTGTTCAGGGATTCCTAGGTAGCCAGATGATAGATGGACTGCAACCAGGAAATAACAGAGACCTGGAAGTGGATGACAGGGTGGTTACTATGTAATTTTCTGTAAGGTTGATCAGACCTTGTTTAACATAGCATAAAGCGAAGGGAAGTCAAGCCGAACATCAGGAGAGTCAGTGATATGGGTGCAAAAAAACGCAGATTTTAATATGAGGATCTAACTTTGACTCTCAAATTTACCATTTATATTACTCATGACACTTGGCCATTCTGAGCTTCCCTTCTTCAAAAGAAACAGAGAGATGGTAAAATCTCACTCACAAGGTGAGAATGAAGATTAAGTTGAACAGTACACATGAAAAGTTCATGTAACTGATGCTAGTTCCTTAGAGCAAATGCAAATGCTGATTATAATCATATTTGCCTGAATAATTTAAGAAAAGGGCCGTTATTCTTTTTTTTTTACAATATCTGGAATAATCCTCTTCTTGAATTACTCAAGATAGATATATAGACAGGTGTGTGTATATTTATGTTTTTCTCAATTCAAATATAAGTATATAATAGCTTAAAAACTGGCTTTAAGATTTGCATATAATTTTCTTTAACCCTCTTTCCATAGCTAGTGGCTTTCCAGAAAACCCCAGAGACTTGCATTCCCTGATTTTCAGTTAACTCTTTTTGCTGACCTGCCATTCACACTTGAGTTTTACTTCCAGCGCCCAGACCAAGTTTGGACCATTGATCCAAAAGCACCTCAAAAGCACCAACTCAGCAAGGAGTGAGTAGTGTGTAGTGCGTTTGACTGAAATTGGGCTGCATTTAAAATCTACTTTAAAATTTTAACATTGGATATATGTGTTCTTCAAAATCTTTCAGCTATTGCTAGGATGGTAATTTCTCTTTGAGCAAATTTTTCTCTAACAACTCTTAACCTACCACCACTCTAGCATGTGGCTTGATTCCCTTACATCTCCCTTCAAGAGAAAAAGAAATGTCTTAGGATCTCATGCCTTAGCATCTCATGTTTACCACTGAACCATGCCTTAGGATCTCATATTTACCATTGAAACTGGCACCATCACCACCAACAAGACTGCACCAGGAAATATGTATATGAATTACTTGAGCTAATGGTACTTTAGTTAGTTGTGAGTATAAATATCCTTTATTTAACTTTGCTACTTAAAATTATTAATCATGTGTTTTATGTACAAGACTGATAATACTTGCTTTGATCCTTGTTCTTTACTCTTCACAAGTTTGTTAATTCTTGAGAAATAAAATATTAATCATGTTGTTTTACCTATATCCAGTTCATCTCCTCTGAATATTTTCAATATTCAAAGTCACCTCCAAGGATAATAATGAATGCCCTTTAAGAGTTAGTCAAAGAGGAGTGCCTGAGTGGCTCTGTTGGTTAAGTGTCTGACTTTGGCTCAGGTCATGATCTCATGGTTTGTGAGTTCAACCCTACATCAGACACTGTGCTGATAGCTCAGAGCCTGGAGCCTGCTTGATTCTCTCTCTCTCTCTCTCTCTCTCTCTCTCTCTCTCTCCCTCCCTCCCTCCCTCCCTCCCCAACTTGTGCTCTATCTCTCAAAAATAAAATAAACATTAAAAAATTTAATTAAAAATAGTCAAATGAATTGGCCTTAGTGTATAGAATCCCTAGAAAAGGTCCTCTAAGAATCTGAAAATCAAGTTCAGTCATTTTATATAACAATATATCAGAGCCATCTTACTACAAGGAGGCATTTGTGTTCTTGTTTGTTTCTTGCTCTTGTTAGTTTCATAATCTTATGATTATAACTTCTGATCATAAAGAACTTTTCTTCTTCATAAAATTCTTTCACCAGTATATAGTTATTGTCTCGCTGCTTGCTTTTCTTAGGCTAAAAATTTATGGTACAGTTGTTTTAGTTATGTCCTTTATTGTTTTCTCTGTGTACATATTTATAAAGTTGATATATGCAATGATTGTTATTTTTATCATACTAAATTCATATCTCAATCTACCATCTCTATCTCTATATTTATGTATTTTGTTATAAAGCGGGCACAAGTTTACTGAATTCCTACTGCAACCATCAATAATAAGTTGGTTTATTTAAATAACTTTGAGACATAGTGCTATGTGAGCTTGAAAGTATACTGTATTCATACTCACCCGAACTAACTTTCCTCTTTGCACCTTAGTGTAATGAGTAGTAAAAAGAGCTTTGTGGTCCTACCTCAGTTCCTGCCTTAATCATTGATGAGCCATATAACTTTTGACAGTTTACTTAATCCAACAAAGCTCAAAATCATAATATCTACATTGGAGACTTGAGGTTGTGGGGTACCTGGTGCTGACAACTTAGTTTCCGTTGCATACTTTCTTATCCATCCTTACTCCTTGACCTCATTTGGCTCTTCCTTTCCTTTCCCTACCACGTTTTCAACTTCTGAGAATTTTCTCAAGATCACTCCTTCTATATAGTCTACCTTGATAACCCAAACCATCTGAAAAGTGATTGCTGAAACTCATGCTCTGCCTAAATCTTGATTCCAAAATAGGATTTAGTGTCTTCATTGTTCCATATGTGTGAATTCCTTCTTCACAGTAAGATATATTTACTCACTAAAGTCAGATAATCTGTTGATACAGGCTTGTCATAGATGTCTTTACAATGGTAAACTTATGTAAAGGGAAATATGTTAACATATTAAAAATATTACAGTAAGTATTTTTCCTTGTTTTTGATTGTATTTATAATGAAAGTATGCCAGAATGGCATCAATGTTACACAATGAAACTCATTAATACTGCTCACCAAAAAGTTGTGTCAGATCACTGGCCCAAGTATATGGATATTTCTTAAATCTGAAACAGCTTTGCAAATACATTATCATTTTGTTCATCAGACTGACTTGAGAAAAATAAATTATGTCATAGGGCATATGTCTTCCCCAAATTAAAGGACAGCTCAATGTACTGGCTAGCAATAATCATAAACCTTGTAGATTTTGAAGTATTATATGATCCCTTGAAATTATGGCAGTCTGGTCCACCACCTGCCAGTCAAATAACTATATCATGACTTATGGTAAACTCCAGAGACAAAATAAATGTGATAATTAATTACTCCAACGTTTCTCTTACACAAAAGCATGACAAAATTACTACTGCAAAAATTAAACTTGTTAAGCCTGAACTTGAACCATTGACTTTGAGTACTTAAACGAAACAGTTCCCCTGTGCTCAACTTTCAAGTCTATGCAGCATCACACAGATAATTTTATATGCAAACAAAGACATGATAAATTTCGATCATTATTGGGATAAACTATCCCAATTACTTAATGTTTCTTCCTCACCATTCAATTATTATCATTATTATTATTTTCCACTGGCATAAAGTAAAATTTACTAACATGCAACCTGGATCATGTTTAAATTCCTAGGGAACGACTTGCTGCCTAACTAACCCTTATAAGTAATTATCTCCAAATTTTTTGCAACTTACCTTTATAAACATAACTCCCATCTTAATTTATACCAAACAGACCAGTCCTGCTCTGAACACTCACAACATTCTGTATCTTTCCTTTTTCTACACTTTTAAACCACAGAATATACACTGCATTAGTTAGGTCTGAATGAGTATCTTCTCTAGTAAATAGCAGGTTCCTTAGTATTTATGTTCTTCAATACAATGGCCAAAAGCAAGCCTTACATAAAGAAAGTCTAGGTGTGGTCCAGGCTTTAAGCTAACAAGTGTTTCATTAACAGATTCCAGGTGTTTCTAGGAGCTATTTGTTTATACTGATCAGCAATAGAATTTGTTGTTGTTGTGTGTTACTTCAGGGGTGAAATAACCACAGTAAAGTTTGACAGAGAGAGTGCAACTGTCTTGAGAAATGAAGAAGATAGCAAACATCTTGTGAGATCAGAAAGCAGTTGTTCAAGAGCGCAAGAACATACAAATGCTCAAAGGCAATTGCTGTTTGCTGAAAGCTGAGTTTCAGTGTTCTAAGGTAGAAACAAAACGTAAGGAAACCACGGTGGATTCTGCCCCTCTACCCACAGGAAGACCAGACTCTGTGGACTTTTGATTTAAAATGACTATTTTCCCAAGTTGAACCTCTGTTCTAGTCAGCTGTTCTCCCCTACTTCCCACAAAAAGCACATATTTCTACACTTTTGTTAATTTTCACTTTTCTTTGGAATCTCATCTCTGTCCCTTCCTACAATCAAATGTCACTCATACTTCAGGCTCAGCTCCAGCCTGAACTTTATAACAAGCTTTCCTTTAAAATCTTTTTCAGCTTATAATCATCAACCCTTATTCATTATTGTTTCAAGAATATTCTATTTAATTGCATTGGTCTTTGAATTGTTCATTTTGAATAGGTTCCGTGTTTCTCTCCAGTTAGGCCTTCAGATAATTTAGAGAATGGTTTTGCTATCACAGAGCTCATGTGGCAAGTCAGTGCTCCATAATGCTTCAGATAGAGTGCAAACCCTACAATTAAATTGTCCTTGTTGAACCCTGGATCCATGAAATGCTAGCCTGCAATATGAAGCTGGACAGGGTTTTATTCTTTCTGCACCTCATCTGCATGTTACCTTACTTGTAGGTTTCTGCAAATATTGCATAAGTTATTCCAGATAAACATTTAAACGGTGCTTGGCATATAGTAAGAAAGGTCTAAATGTTAGCTATTCTTATTAAATATTGATTTTGCATATATTATTTTACCTATAAACAAAGTTAACTGCTGTCATTGCACACAGAGGGAAAAATACATGCTGTGCAAGAACTTACATAACTGAAGGGACAACCTAAAGAATCACAAATCCTGGAAAGGAATGTGTGGCTTACTTTTTACATTTGTTAACAGTACAAAGAAGTTTGTAGTGTAAAGAGGAGATCAGACAGAACGGGCTCAAGTATCAGCTTTGTTAATGACTTTTTGCCCAGAGAAGCAACCTGTGGAGAATTTCAATAATACACAGAAGTAGATGGACTAGTACAATAACTCCCATCTACCAAATTGAACTCATGTTTAACTTCTGTTTAGCTTTTTTAGTCTACGAAATAATACCCATCATGGAAAGTGCTAGATAATAGTACATTAAAAATTAGAGGACTACAACCTGGGTAAAAAAAGGGCCAAAGACCTTATAGGTGCAACCCAAAGAAGATAAACAGATGAAAAATAAGGATATGAAAAGATGTTCCACATTAAATGTCATCAAGCAAATGCAAATTAAAACAGCAATGAGATATTACTACATACTTAACAGAATAGCTAAAATCCAGAACACTGAATACATCAAATGTTAGCAAGGATGTAGAGCAACAGAAATCCTTATTTATTACTAGTGGGAATGTAGAATGGTAGAGCCACTTTGGAAGATGGTTTGGATTTTTTTTACAAAATTAAAGATACTCTTATCATATGATCAAACAAATATTCTTCTTTGTGTTTACTCAAAGGAATGGAAAATTTATGTCCATACAGAAACCTGCACACGGATATTTATAGTGGCTTTATTTGTAACTGCTAAAACTTGGAAGAAGCTAAGATGTCCTGCAGAAAGTGAACATGCAAATAAAGTGTTATATATCCAGACAAAGGAATATTATTCATTGCTAAAAAGAAATGAGTAATCAAGTCTTGAAAAGAGATGGAAGCACCATAAATGCACATTACTAAGTGATCAAAACCAATCTAAAAAAGCTACATACTACATGGTTCCAACTATGTGACATTCTGGAAAAAGTAAAACTATGGAGACAATAAAATAGCAGTGGTAGCCAGGGGTTGGGGAAGAGGAAGAATGAATAATTAGAGCACAAGGGATTTTAGGGCAGTAAAAATACTCTGTTTGATACCATAATAATGGATGCTTCCTATTAAACATTTGTCTAAGCCATCAGAAAATACAACACTAACAGTAAACCATAATGTAAACTGGGACTGGAGGTGATTATGATGTATATCAGTGTAGGATCAGTGTCGGTTCATCAGTTGTAGCAAATGTACCACTCTGGTGGAGGATGTTGATAATGGGGGAGGCTATATATGTGTGGTCACAGGGGAGAGACATGATATATATATGATATATATATATATATATATATATATCATATATATATGATATATATATATGATATATCATATATATATGATATCTATACTTTTCTCAATTTTTCTATAAACCTAAAATTTCTCTAAAAACCAAACTTAATAGAAAAAGAAACTGGATGACTATATGGATTTAGAGCAAAGTCTGGAGCAAGTCTCTTAAAATAGAATCCTCAAAATATCATACACCTCCATTGGGTAGAACGATTCAGCCATTATTTGCTTTTGGAGAAAAGGGGAAAAGATAAACCAGTTAAGAAGAGTAAATGATGCAGATAAAAATATCTGCATCATTTTCTAGTTTCAAGTTTCATTCTTTTCAATCTTTTATACCTCCTGCATTTCCAGCTACAATCTTTACCAAGAAAATATTTGAGTGAAATTGTGACCTCGAAATTCCTAATATTTTGGCTAGATCAAGGCATAAAAATGAGCTCAGAAAATGTAAAATATTTTTAAGCCTGAAAATTATAGATGTCCTTTGGTATCAAAATATTTAATTAGCTAGAACTCCCCATTCCTTGATCATTTTCACTCAAGAAATAGTTACAAACATTCTAACACTTCAAGTGGCTCCTGTGACCTTGAAAAGTGAATCTATGTTTGCAATGATAAATTTCATGGAGTCAAATATGGATCATAAAATTTAATGTCTAGATTAGTATTTATGATATGTAAAATGCCATTCATAATTGTTATTTAATTGTATATTAGAATAATATTTTGAATACCTTGTTTTAAACTTAAAACATGTTTAAATATCTTGTTTTATTATCTTATATTATAATAACATGGCCTGTTTATTTTTGCCTTTTTAAATGTTGCTATCAGAAAATTTAAAATGATCTGTGTGGCTCATGTAGCATTTCTATTGGGTGGTGTTGGCCTAAATATGATGCAATATAATTGCAAATAGGATGTGCTAGTTTCTCTTTTTACCCTTCTTGCTGGGGTTTTTCTACTAGAGATAAATTTTCCTTGGTTTTCCAAAGCAAATAATTTGTCCACGAAAGCCTTATGACATCATACCCAACGAGTGGCTGAAATAGCCAGTTTACTTAAAACAACCACAGGCAGGCACATCAGGTATATTTTTCATTCAGAACCTTGATATTTTAGGGGCAGACTTTAATTATTGTTGAGATTCAATATGATGAAAAATTGGGTGCTGGTCTCTTCCTTCTGCGTTAGTTCCCTCCCTCTGGAAGCCAACCTACCTCCCTTTTGAGGTATCCAATATCTCAAAGATCACTTCTCAGTAATGTCCACTTTAAGGCATTCAATTTAGGCAGGAGGTTAAAGATCACAGTGTCTAGTGAGACATTCAAAAGTGTGATTTAAAAAAAAAAACACCTCCATTTATTTGGAGTATATTTATACATTTATTCCTTTAACAGCAGTAGAATCCATCCTGTCCCTAATTCTTTTCTTCCCAACTGGAATTTTAAGTGGAAATCCAGTATGTAAAAAATCAGATAAAAGTGGAACTTTGAAGAGGCTCTACAGAAGTGCTGAAAAATTAAAAAGTCCCCACTCACTTGGTGTCCTTTTCAGCTGCTGAAAGGGCCCCTGGGACACCACGTAGGAAATGAGGAAAACGTTTTATTAAAAACAGGTCTTAACGTGTGAGGATTTTGGATTCAAAGTCAGTCTTGGCCACAGACTAGCTATGCAAATTTAGTCTGCCACCACAACTATCATAGGCTTTCATCATGTATAAATCAGAATATATATATATATATATTTATTTCCTGGAATATGTAAATCACTGTTCTTATTTGAGCTTATTATATACCTTGACCTAACCTGTTCCCCTTTATATTTGTCAATCTCTTCACTAGTGTCTCTAGTGTTACCAGAATAATCTATCTAAAAAAAATCAAACTTAGCAGAGTAATAAGACCATCTATGAGCTATTCCTTACCTCCCATTAGTTCCCATGGCTTCCTGCTTTGCACTGTTTGCTCTAATAATATTGAACAGAGTGGTAAACGTTTCATACCTCAGTGTTTTATCTCAAGCCATTTCCTTTACCTACAACACCACTGACTTTCCATATATGTGCAACTATTGAAATATGATGTTGTAGAATAAGTTACCTTCATCAGAAACAATTTTTTGTAAATGAAACAAATGGATCAAAAGCTCACTCAAGGTGATTTCAGATATGGATGATTTATTTTAGGATGTAGTAGTGTTTCACAAACCTGGGAGGTGGGGGAAGTCTAACTGAAATTCATCAAAGCTTATTTCTCACTCTTTTTTTTTTTACTGTGCCTGTCATTTTTTTTTTCTGTTCTTTTTTCTAATTTCAAAAAGCCCATCATATTGTCAATAGCTCCTGGGCCTACAATGACATAGAGGCCCTGCTATTAACTTTTTAGGTCTCTTTGGGTCCCAACTCAAAAAGACAAAAATCTGTTTTGGCGAGCTGGGCTAAGGCATCCATTCGTTGTTTTTGCTGATAAAGTAGGAAAATTCTCTAGATGGAATTTTACTAGCATGTGAAAAATCACTAGCATGTCTAGTATATTATGCCGTCATTACAGAAAAGAGTAATGGCTTAAATATCGATTATGGGTATCGCTCTCCACTAATCGTGGATCTGCTCATTAGAACCTTGGAAACATACACAATTCATAATCAGTATTGTAAATGTGTAAGCACTTTAATTATTGTGACAGCCTCACGCTTAATAAATAACACTGAAGTTAAAAACAAACAAAACAAACAAACATAAGTAACTACTGTATCCAGAAATGGGCAAGTAGCTACTATACATGCGTTCAATCCGTAAAACAACATGAACAGATAGTCCGACAGCATTTTCAGGTAAACAAAATGAGATTCAGAGAAGTTAAATACTTTCTCCAGGTACTCACATTTAGTAGACAGCACAGCTGGAAGCCAAACATCAATCTGACTGTAAGATCTGTGCTTTCTCTGAATGGTGGAATTGGTCTCCTTGTCAACAAGGGAGGAGAACAGCCTGGGATCTGTATCAGCACGACTGTTCTACAATGATACATCCCTGGAGATTTAAGAAAAATAAAATAAAATGACAATAATAATACAGAATAGTAAACATTTACATAGTGCTTACTACTTGCCAGGCAATGTTCTAAGCATTTTAAATCTATAAACTCATTTAATCTCCAAATAAGTCAATAAGCCAGCTTCCATTACTGTCCCCTGAGAGGGAAACTAAATCAACTCATAGTGAATCACAGCCAAGAAATGGAAAATCATATTAAATATCCAAGTAATCCACAGGCCAGATGGTCTTAACTGTTAACATTTTTTTAATATATTATGAAATATAAAGTTGTGTCCATCAGCCAAAGTGATGTCAGTGGTGTCCACAACCATGGAAGTAGAGAATAAGAGTACTTACAGAGACATATTAGCATTGCTATTCTAAAAGTTCTCCTCCCCCGCCCCCCAAAGAATGTTTTCTTTCTGCCACAAAGATCTATCCGTGTGAGTATAAAGATAACTGTAAAGGTAGATTTGTCAATCAATCTTAGCTTCATGTCAATAAACATTCAAATCATATAATTAACCCCCCTTGCTTAGATTCTGTGTTCACCTGGCAAGTTTTAATTACATTGCATTTTTCCTTTCAGATTTCTCAGCACTAAGAGATTATGATGTTAAGAGAGTTAAATGCTCTCAGAAGTTCTATTTACAATTTCAGATTAACAAATTGTCATTAGCCCGGTACAACAATAATGTCAGTTGGTTAATGGAATTCTCATTCTTCAAGTATTGTGAAATTGGACTTTGATATTCCAATGACAGAGACTGATCACAGTACTTTATGAGAGACACTTCACCCAAAGACCTCCTTAGCAGTGTGAGAAATTTCACCAGATGCCTTACACTATCACTACACTACACTACACTACACTACACTACCATATTTGAGTCATTGTCCTTGGTATTAGAACGAATCACTAAACTTTGCCCAACATTCTTCAGAAATCTTACCTGCTCTCATTGCTCCTTCCAAGTTTCCATTGTCATTTTAATGGCTGCAAACCCTCAATAACAAATATCACAGCCATCACAATAAGATCTTTTCTCTCTGAAATCAGCCTTCCTATCATTCTAACATGCCATTTTGAAATTAGACTTCTTGAAATATTCATCGGCCCCTTATCCTTTAACTCCCTATTTCCATTATGATAAAATATAAAAACTTACACAGTCAGTATCCAATCACTAAACTTAGTGTGCAGACCACAGCTTGCAACTCTGAATCTGTGTATATTTTAGTAAAACAGAATATTTTTATTATTCTCTTAGTTCACAAAAAAAAATAGAAAATATAAAGGAAATAATTTTCTGTGATGCCAATACTGAGGCAAAAAAGACTTCTATTTTTTTTAATGATACTGAACTTTTAATCTTATTAATGGTTTGTATTTATCTCTTGGCAATTTTATCTTCAGACCCTTTACTTATTTTATCTTGAGCTGTAAATTTTTATTGATTTATAAAATTGCTTTATATACTAAATATATTATGTTTCCCATATATGTGACATCATTTTACCAGTATAACAATCTTTTTTAATATGTAGATTTTATATATACATATATAAGTTAACTTTAAGATATAATTAATGTTATACACACACACACACACTTTATATATGTACATACAGTTTTAAGAACATTGGATCTGAAAACAAAATTTCTGAGTTCAAATCCTCCTTCTCCTTTTATTATGTGAAGGTCCTTAATCATCAATATTACCTTGTGAAAAGATTAAATGAATTTACATATGTTAAACCTTTAGAAGAATGCCTGGTACAGGGGTGCAGGTGGCTCAGTTAGTTAAGTATCCAATCTTGATTTCAGCTCAGGTCATGATCTCAAGGTTTTGAGATTGACCTCTGCATCAAGGTGTGTGCTGAGCAAGGAGCCTGTTTGAAATTCTCTCCCTCCCTTTCCCTCTGCCCCTTCCCTGCTTGCCCGTGCATGCGCACATGTGCTTTCTCTCTGGAAATAAATAAATGAATAAATAAATAAATAAATAAATAAATAAGAAGAATGCTTGGTACAATGTAAAGATTCAGTCAATGCCACTGTTACCATGATAATAAAGATTATAACAAGGACAATTAATGGCAATGGTGATTGTAGTAGAGGTAATGATAATGGTGTTAATGATATTCTAAAAATCAACAACTGGTTTTTACTCTAATTTAAATTAAAAAAATTAACATTCACTTATTTTTGAGGGAGAGAGAGACAGAGTATGAGCAGGTGAGGAGCAGAGAGAGAGGAAGACACAGAATCCGAAGAAGCCTCCAGGATCTGAACTGTCAGCACAGAGCCCGATGAGGGCTTGAACTCAAGAACCGCAAGATCATGACCTGAGGCGAAGTCGAACACTTGACTGAGCCACCCAGGAGTTGCTATCTTTTAAAAAATTTGCCCAAGTCAATATTATTTCAATGTGACGTTTCAATTACTTGGGAGCAGAAATCCATTATTCATGTCATTGAAAATGCCTAAAATAGTTTCTTCCATTGAATAGGTAATTGTAATAATGGTAATAAAATGAAATATTAAGGTTTTATGCACTATTCATTATGCAAAATGTTTTGTACACATTAGGCTATTTAAGTATCAAAAACAACCCAATGAAGTAAGTATAATCATTCTCCCAGTTTTAGAGATCTAGATGTTAAGACACCAAATATTTAAGTAACTTGGCTAAACTCCATGAACTACTTAGTGGCAAAACTCTATAGAGTCTAAGCCTTTAACCAGAATAATACTATCTCTTGGTAAAGAAGCATTTGAAAGTTGCTTGGCTGATCTTCTATTTTGTATATAGTAATCTATTTTATTAACATGGATGACTATTAAAGTATATAGAACACACACACACACACACACATACACACACGCACACACACACACAAGTACATGTTGTTTATTATTGTTAACACTTACAACTGGTTAAATAAATTTTCTTACTGCTCTCCAAGATACAGATTTTAAAGAAAATAAATCAATTTTCATTACTACAGATTTTTTTTTTGCTTCTATCAAATGAATACCTGCAGTTCTAATACTTTTAAAAAGAAAATAAAGAACATCATGGCTAATCAAGTGATCTACTGGTTACATAATGACATCAGTGATCCAGAGGTGCCTGGGTGGTTCAGTAGGTTGGGCGTCTGATTCTTGGTTTTAGCTCAGGTCATGATCTCCTGGTTCATAGGATTTAGCCCTGCATCAGGCTCTGCACCAACAGCGCGGGGCCTATGTGGGATTCTCTCTGTCTCTCTCTCTCTCACTCTCTGTCTCTCTCTCCTCCTCCCCCACTCACACACATGTGTGTACTCCCTCTCAAAAATAAATAAACATCTTTAAGTTTTTTTAAATGTTTATTTTTGAGAGAGAGTGAGACAGAGTGTGAACAGGGGAGGAACAGAGAGATAGGGAGACACAGAATCAGAAACAGGCTCCAGGTTCCAAGCAGAGAGCCTGACGCGGGGCTTGAACTCACAAACCGCAAGATCATGACCTGGGCTGAAGTCCGATGCTCAACTGACTGAGCCACCCAGGCACCCCCAAAATAAATAAACATCTGAAAAAAGTGTCAAAAAAAAGGACATCAGTGATCCAAATATAGAATACTTAATCCAGGTTAGTTTTGTTTTGCTTTTTCCTTTTAACTAAAGTAATAAAATTCACCCTGGCATTGATGTATCTTGCCCATGTGAACAAAAGATTCCACTTACCAGATACTGAAGAGATGTGTGCCACAAATGTTTCAGTGAGAAGAGAAACTAATTACAGCAATTTACACAGCAACAATTTCACACACACACACACACACACACACACACACACACACACAAAACAAAAAAAAACATTGGAAATTTTGTTTCCTAAATTACTCTTAAAGCCCTGCTTCTGTCTACAGTGTATCTAAATCTTATTTATCCTTTCATGGTTCCTCAGTCTTCCATGATGCTTTTCATAAGTAGGGCTAAACACACACCAGACAACTTCACTTTATAAATCTGTAACCTTTCTCTACTGTCCTATTTACCTTGTTCCGAGAATTTGGATAAAGTTTTCTAGTTCATTATTAAGGGGTTTATTTTTCTTTTGTTATTTAACATTCATTGAGCATCTACTTTTTTTTCATTTAAGTATAATTGGCATAGAATATCCTATTACTTTCAGACGTACATCATAGTGATTTGTTAGTTTTATTCAATATTATTAAATAATCCCCACAAGAAGTCTAGTTACCATCTGTCACCATACAAAGTTATTACAATATTAGTGATTTTATCCCCTATTCTATATATTATGTCCCTGTGGCTTATTTATTTTATAACTGGAAGTCTGTACCTACTAATCTTCTTCACCTATTTTGCCCATCTTACAACCCTACCTACCCTTTCTGGTAGCTAACAATTTGTGGTATCTATGAGTCTGTTTCTATATTGTTTTACTTGTTTTGTTGTTTTATTTTTTAGATTCCACATAGAACTGAAAACATAGTTATCTGCCTTTCTCTGCCTGACTTAATTTACTTAGCATTATATCCTTTAAGTCTACCCATGTTGTTGTAAGTGGCAAGATTTCATTATTTCTTATGGCTGAGTAATATTTCATTGCACATATATACCACCTTTCTCTATCCATTCATCTATTGATGAACACTTAGATTGCTTCCATATTTTGGCTATTGTAAATAATTGTTCATCTATCTCCTCAAATTGGTGATTTTGTTTTCCTCAGATAAAAGCCCAGAAATGGAGTTAATGGATCATATGGTAGTTCTATGTTAGCTTTTTGAAGAACTACCTACTGTTTTCCATAGTGACTATACCAAGTTACATTTCAACCAACAGTGTATGAGGATTTCCCTTTCTCCACATCCTGGCGAACAGTTGCTATTTCCTGTCTTTTTGATAACAGCCATTCTAACAGGTATGAGGTAAGATTTCATTGTGGTTTAGAGTTGTATTTCCCTAATGCTTAACAATGTTGAGCATCTTTTCTTGTGCCTGTTGGCCATTGTATATCTTCTTTGGAAAAAGTTCTATTCAAGTTCTTTACCCATTTTTAAGTGGGTTGGTTTTTTGATACTAAGTTGTGTAACTGCTTTATATATTTGGAATATTAACATTTTATTGAATATATGCCTCTCCTATTCAGTAGGTTGCCTATTCCTGTTTTTGATAGCTTCTTACATGGTGCATTTTTTTTTATTTGATGCAATTCCACTTGTTTATTTTGGCTTTGTTGCCCTTGCCTGAGGAGACTGATATATATATATATATATATATATATATATATATATATATATATATATATATATGGCTAAGACTATGTCAAAGAGCTTACCACATACATGCTGAACGATTGTGTTTATAATGTTCTTTCAGCTTATAGTGGATTGAATAATATCTACCAAAATTTCATGTGTCTCCAGAGCCTAAAATGTGACCTCATATAAAAATAGGATACTGCAGGGCCACCTAGGTGGCTCAGTCAGTTAAGCGTCCGACTTCAGCTCAGGTCATGATCTAATAGTTCATGAGTTTGAGCCCCACATCCACCTCTGTGCTGACAGCTCAGAGCCTGGAGTATGCTTCAGATTCTGTGTTTCCCTCCCCTCTGCCCTTCCCCTGCTCACACTTTGTCTCTCAATGAGTAAACGTTAAAAAATAAACAAATAAAAAATAAGATTCTGAAAATATAATAGAAAGCAGATGTAGAAGACATACAGAGGAAGAGATCTTGTGGAGATGGAGACAGACATAGCCACGAGCCAAGGAACTCCAAGGATTGCCAGAAAATACGAGAATCTGAGCGAGAGGCATAGAAAAAAATCTCTCACCATGTTCCCAGAAGGAACTAACCTTGCTGACACCGACTTGTGTCAGTCAATTCTCGTAGTCTCCAGAATTGTGAGGGAAAAAAAAAAAGAAAGAAAAATGTGTATTGCTTTAAGCTACCCAGTTTGTGGTAATTCATAAAGGCAGTACCAGGAAATTAACCCACTGATAATTTTACATGTTCCTTTATGAAAATGTTCCCTTCCTGGAGTTAATAATTGAACTCAGAATAATTGAATAATAGAATATCTAGCTGTTTTCAGCTTTAAGGTTATCAGTTTATGCTGAGACTTAGTTGATTTTTGTTCTATTGCTCTTTGAAATGTTCAAATGAGTGACGTGATAATGGAGATATGTCTCATATTTTTCTTTTCATTTTGCATATTAATTCACTTATTTATAGCTTAGAGATAATCACAAAATGTGAGGGACATAACTATAATCATAGCTGCCACTCCTGAAGGCTATCTTAAGGCATTAAGGAGTCTATCAATGATTTTTTTTCAATTAATCCAGACTTTCTTTTTTCTCACTACTGGATTATATTCTAATCATTTTCATAATAAATTACAAATACTTTAGAAATAGGCTCTGGGGCACCTGGGTGGCTGAGTTGATTAAACATCCGACTTCAGCCCAGGTCATCATCTCATGGTTCCTGGGTCCGAGTCCCATGTCAGGCTCTGCAATGACAGCTCAGAGCCTGGAGCCTACTTTGGATTCTGTGTCTCCCTCTTTCTCTGCCCCTCCCCTGCTTACATTCTGGTTTTCTCTATCTCTCAAAAATAAATAAACATTAAAAAATTTAAAAAAAAAGAAAGACTCTAAATTTCTTGGTCTAACATCTATCATTTTTTGAAGCTCTTTTGGTTTCTACACCTTCATGATTTCTTAAGTATTTTATGTTTGCTTGTTTTTTCATCAAATCATTTCCAATGACTGTCCTTCCAACATGTGAAACAAATAACACTGATTAGGACTACTAGATTATGTGCCGCTAGAGATATTGTAAACTTCTTTGTAAATTTCTGTCTAAATTGTGTAGCCACTAGAACATTTTTAACAATGGCTCTCAATTTATATCAAAACTATGGTTAAAAATCAACCTCAAATACCTTATTCCCTTCAGAACAGGGTTATTCACTAAGAGGCAGTAGAGAACTGGGGTTTCTTACTAGCCAGAAGGGAAGAAAAGAAGGCTAAAAGAAGGCAATGGAGGAAACAGGACAGGAGCAGAGGAATCATGAAATAAAGTCAATGAAACTGAAATTGTGGTTTTAGAGAATCTAAAAGAGAAACAGGTTTAGATTCTAAAATGGTTTCTTTGTGGGGCACCAGGGTGGCCCAGTCAGTTGAGCTTCTGACTCTTTTTTTTTTTTTTTTTTAACGTTTATTTATTTTTGGGACAGAGAGAGACACAGCATGGACGGGGGAGGGGCAGAGAGAGAGGGAGACACAGAACCGGAAGCAGGCTCCAGGCTCTGAGCCATCAGCCCAGAGCCTGACACGGGGCTCGAACTCACTGACCGCGAGATCGTGACCTGAGCTGAAGTCGGATGCTTAACCGACTGAGCCACCCAGGCACCCCGAGCTTCTGACTCTTGATTTCAACTCAGGTCATGATCTCATGGTTGTAGTGCAGAGCCTGATTGGAATTCTCTCTTTCTCCCTCTCTCTCTGTCCCTCCCCTGGTCTGTCTGTCTGTCTCTCTCTTAAAATAAGTAAACATTTAAAAATAAATAAATAGGGGTGCTTGGGAGGCTCAGTTGGTTGAGCTTCCAATTTGGCTCAGGTCATGATCTCACACTTTGTGGGTTCAAGCCCCACATCAGGCTCTATGCTGACAACTCAGAGCCTGGAACCTGCCTCAGATTCTCTGTCTTCCTCTTTCTCTGCCTCTCCTCCACTTGCACTTTGTCTCTATGTCTCCGAAAAATAAATAAACTTAAAAAATCATAATAAAATAAAAATAAAAATAAAAATAAAATTACTTATATGCTTTGTGTAAGGGATTTATTGAAGAATAAATTTTGAATCTAAATCATTTTGGAAGAATCTTTATTCCAATAAATATAGACGGTTAGATATTTGAAGTTTCTTTTTAATGTTACTCCTTTTTCATTATAATGATCTTCATAAATGAATAATTATGTGCATATCCAAATTTCCCCAAATGACTACTCTAATACTAAATTATTCTTCTATTATGACAATAATGTAAGCATATGAATCATAATTTTAGTACAAAATTGGTACAAAAAGTACAAAAGTATTTAAGTCAGAGGAGTCTGGCCCAATTTGAGCATGGACCTAGACCAAGATAAATCTAAGACTATAGGGTAATAGTTTGTTGAAGTTTTGCTTTTCCTGTTTAGACCCCTAAGATAAGTCAACCTTCTACCACTGCAGACCCATAAAATCTGCAATTTTTAATAGAAGGGAAGTTTGTGGTAGATCTCTGGTTCAAAGACCTTCATGAATGAATGATATGACTGAGGATATGGTTCTCAATTAGGATTAGATTTATCAAGTATCAATTCACCAAAAGATTACCAGAAAAGCCCATTTGGTCAAGCAAATATAAGTTTATTAGGCATTTACATAACCTGAACAGATCTCAGAAGAAGGAAGTCAGGGAAGTTCATAGTATTTTTAGGCACTGAGTCAGATGGGTTTAAGGTAGGTCTTGTGTGGTGGGGAATTGGTTGAGATCGGGCAAATTTTATTACATACGAATTTAGAGTTTTGGGGCACAGTGAGGGGATTGTCTTATGGAAAGCCTTGAAGAACAGCTATTATTATTGATAATTAGTCAATTTGTTTGGTTCCCAGTCTTATCTTCCATTAGCAAGTATTCCTTGGATGAAGTATCTAAGTTCTTTTTGCTGTTTCTCTATATTATTTAACATAGGAACAGAAAATATACCCAGTCACAGAATTCTTAAACATAGGGACAGGAAGGAATCTAAGTTTCAGTTCTCACACAAGTGGATCTCTTCTTTTTTACTCAATACTATACATTGCAAACGAAAGTATTTTCAATTTTCTCCTGAGTCATACTTCTTTTCCTTCAAGTGAAGCCATCATAATCCTATAGATTGTTTTTCTAATTTTTCACTATCCAGTTTCTTGGTAGAATAGTATACCCTAGGTATGGAAAATCTTAGCAAGGTATTGGAAATGGAGAGGAATTTCCTATATATTATATATGTGGATCCAATTTAGTGCATATTGATTGAAATAAATTAGTCGCTCTTATGCTCAAAGTCACTAGCTTAGCATATAGTCTGAGAATAGCCTGTTGCCATGTTTACGGTGCTGTGATGGTGTTAGCTGTGGCAATGGTACTGGTGGGGAGTTTTTGTTGGTTTTGATAGGAGAGGGTAAAGGATGATTTTCAGAATCCTGCAAAGTAGGATGTCACATATCCAAAGTAATACATTTCTCCAGCTCTCAATAGGTGGCGTCTAAATTGCCAGAGAATAGTCAGTCATTCAGCTTGATGTCAGTGCATGGAAAGAGGACTTTTGTTGAGAGGAAGAGAACATATCATCCACATTCACAAAGATGTCAAGTTTAGAAACTAAATAGTTCTAATAAATCCCTGTGGAGTATGCTTTTGTATTTTTATCATCTGCCTAAACATATACTTTTTCTTTCAACAAAGCCAGCATTCATAATTTAGAACCTAGATCCTTTCAACTTCATGAAAGAGTCTGATTCATATATCCACTCAGAAATACTTTTTTGGGTCCATGCTTCTGTGGCATTATGTGTTGCTTAGTTGAAAGAAAAAAGACAGTTTGCATGCACTGAGATTCAATAAACTCTTCTTAAAGGTTTCATTAAATAGAAGGAAGATAAGAGAAGGGATTTCTGGAATTGAGCTAGGATTACTCTTCATTTTCTCAGCTACCTGAGTACTTTAACTGCTTTTGCATAAGTGATAAATGATTTGTAAAGGAGAATTAGAGTAATGGTGAAAATCCCTTGCTCTGAAATGCATCAGTGGAATGAACCTGCAGAGGTGGTTAGGTGACACCAATACTTTTGAAGTATCTTATTTTAGGTAAAATAAATTATCTAGATTATTTATTCTTTCTTACATGTACATATATATAATTAATGATGAGGGAGAGTGGGGCAAGCTGAGGGCAAAACTACAGGCTAACAGCACACTCCATCCCTACCACCCCAACGCCAATGGGATATGTATGGTATTTCTCTGATACTCCTGACTACCCAAGAACAAAGGAAAGGGGTTTAAGTGCTTGTCATGGTGATGTGGAAAACAAAGGCAAATTAAAAATTAAATTCCCTTACTGCCTACAGCCCCTTGACAAGTCTTTGAAACAGGCAGAGTGACCTCCCTCTAGGAGCTCAGTTGCCTGGATGATGACATTTTGCTAGGGGCAAAAGGGATTCTTGGCTTAACATTATCCTGACACCCCAGGATCCTACAAGTCTACTTTAACATACAAAAATTCCTTGGGGCACCTGGTTGGCTCAGTCAGTTAAGCATCTGACTTTGGCCCAGGTCATAATCTCACAGTATGTGAGTTTGAGCCCCTATGTAGGGCTCTGTGCTGACAGCTAGGAACCTGGAGCCGGATTCAGATTCTGTGTCTTCCTCTTCTGCTCTGCTCCTCCCCTATGCTCTGTCTCTCTCTCTTTCTCTCTCTCTCTCTCTCAAAAAAAAAATATATATATATATATATATAAACATTACAAAAATTAAATATCAACCCCTTGAAACAAACTAAAAAACAAACAAAACCCTGCATATTGAGTGGTGGCGTTTGCTTTTTCACTTTATGATTCAGTTACATTTAAAGCTTTGGGAGTGGCTCCATCCATAAAAGATAGCAGAATGCTTGAAATAAGAAAAAAAAATCACCTCCTAAATGAACTGCTATTCAACAAGAAAGTTATCAACCACAGCATGGTTTGAAAAATAGCTTCAAAATATTATTGAAAAGGCATACACAAAGATATGAGCTAGCAAAAAATTTAAAATTTTACAAACATGATATCAGGCCATGTTTATATGTCTCTAGTCAAAATGAGATCATGTTAACTATATCTTCCTAAATAAGCATATATTGCAGATGACCAATATGCCATTTACATGCTGAAGTATTATTTTGTCTTTGGGCAAAATATGGAACACCTCTTGGATCTGATCTCTGAACCACTAAAATGATATTAAAATAGGAGACAGGTGTGAGATAAATTAACAAATAATTGAGTTACCTCTTTATAAAAATGATTTTCTAATGTTGTCCATCATGGAAGAACAAAGGCTTATATTGAAATTGTTAACTATTAGGTAAACTATTTCTCTAAATTTAATAATGTGGGCCTGAAAGTTCAGTGGAACATTCTGATTTATGGAGTTGCAAAGATATTGAAATAAGGGATTCGGATAAGCAAGATGTAGAAAAAATCCAATCCAGTTTTCTAGCTTCCACTAATAATTCTGTTATATTCTAGATGAAATGTTTGGCATTAATACATGTTCAATTACTAGTTGAATCAAACTGAAATCCTAAACTAAGTAGGGCTTTCAAATTCTAAACCAAGTAAGCTTTCCAAAATGTGTGGGACTGGCAAAAGGGAAGACCTTAGGTCTTCTTTTTCTGTGTTTCCCTCTTGCTGTGGTTCTTCAAGACTGACAGAGAAGGAGAAAAGGAAAAAACAAACAAACAGACAAACAAAAAAACAAAAAAAGAATTCCTCCTAAATGAGAAGAGATCCCTCCCAGATATATTTAGTAAAGATGAGAGAGAAAAGGCAAAAAACAAAAACCTCTAGCAAATAAGAGAACAAGGGCAAGTATGGAAAGCAGCCCTTTCTGTGAGGTAAATTAGAACCTCCTTCTCACTACCTGGGTGGACCACATGAAAGGCAGCAGGTCTAAATACATTATCCACTATGGTCTCCCTTTAATTCCTTTGCTGTACTTGCAAAAAGGCCAAGCTACTGTGATCATGGCCTATTAAAATATCCTTAACTTGATCAATCAATTTGATAGAAGGAGGAAGTGGTGGACTCCTTCCTAGTCAATGGAGATTGATAATTTCATCCCATGTTGGAGACTGATTTACATACTTGTAAAATCATGGCCATGATCTAAGAAGGAATTCCTTATTATTGCTTTTTTTTCTTTCTATCTTTCCTTACTTTGTTTTTCTTTCTTCCTTTCTTTCTTCCTGTTTTCTTTCTGTTGGTTATTCATCTAGCTCTTTTGAAACTTCAAATATACATCTGGTAACTTACTCTGTTTGTTATATAATAATAAGGCAAGCTGATGCCCTGCAGACACACTCCCTCCCCCTCAGGTGGGATATGTGTAATATTCCTTGGATACTCCTGGCTGCCCAAGAACAAAGGAAAGGAAAGAAAACAAATGATTAATTGATACAGATCACAGTCATGCAGGACATGAGACTCCATCAGTTTACAAATATCAGTAAATTACAAGAAAAAGAGATCTTATCAACAGCCTAATCTCCAGAAAACTATAGACTCAGTTTCCTGGAGTCCCAACATTCCATAGGTAACAAAGGCAAAAAGGAAATGGCAAGTAAAGTTAAATTTCCTCATAACCTGCAGCTCATTGACAAACACTTAAGGCAAACAGAGTGTAACGGTTCTCCAGGAACTCCTTACTGTCTGAATGTTAACGTTTTGCTGGGGGGGGGGGGGGGACAACCTTCCTTCACAACAGCTAGGCCTCTGGTATCTTGAGAGTCCACTTTAGCATATGAAAGTCCTTCTGGAGGCCTTCAATGTACCTTTACCTCCCCCAACAAAAATAGTATCTAACCCATCACTCTTCACAACCCCAATGCAGCTCTTTCTGCCCATGGGTCATGCCAACCTGCTTTAATAAAACTACCTTTGGCTATTCGGAGTCTTTTGTGGTTCCATACAAATTTTAGGATTGCTTGTTCTAGCTTCGAGAACAATGCTGGTGCAATTTTGATTGGGATTGAATTGAATGTGTAGATTGCTTTGGGTAGTATTGTTGCTTCATTATTAGTGTATAAGAATGCAACTGATTTCTGTACATTAATTTTGTATCCTGCGACTTTGATGAATTCATGTATCAGTTCTAGTAGACTTTTGGTGAACTCTATTGGGTTTTCCATGTATATCATCATGTCATCTGCAAAAAGTGAAAGCTTGACTTCATCTTTGCTAATTTTGATGCCTTTGATTTCCTTTTGTTGTCTGATTGCTGATGCTAGAACTTCCAACACTATGTTATACAATAGCGGTGAGAGTGAACATCCCTGTCATGTTCCTGATCTCAGGGGGAAAGCTCTCAGTTTTTCCCCATTGAGGATGATATTAGCTGTGTGCTTTTCATAAATGGCTTTTATGATGTTTAAGTATGTTCCTTCTGTCCCAACTTTCTCAAAGTTTTTTATTAAGAAAGGATGCTGAATTTTGTCAAATGCCCCAAATAGCCAAAGTAACATTGAAGAAGAAGACCAAAGCAGAAGGCATCACAATCCCAGACTTTAGCCTCTACTACAAAGCTGTAATCATCAAGACAGCATGGTATTGGCACAAAAGCAGACACACAGACCAATGGAATAGAATAGAGACTCCAGAATTGGACCCACAAAAGTATGGCCAACTAATCTTTGAGAGCAGGAAAGAATACCCAATGGAAAAAAGACAGTCTCTTTAACAAATGGTTAAGAGAACTGGACAGCAACATGCAGAAGAATTAAACTAGACCACTTTCTTACACCATTCACAAAAATAAACTCAAAATGGAAAAAGGACCTGAATATGAGACAGGAAACCATCAAAACCCTAGAGGAAAAAGCAGGAAAAAACTTCTCTGACCTCAGCCACAGCAATCTTTTACTTGACACATCTCCAAAGGCAAGGGAATTAAAAGCAAAAATGAACTATTGGGACTTCATGAAGATAAAAAGCTTCTGCACTGTAAAGGAAACAATCAACAAAACTAAAAGGCAACCAATGGAATGGGAAAAGATATTTGCAAATGACATATCAGACAAAGGGCTACTATCCAAAATCTATAAAGAACTCACCAAACTCCACACCTGAAAAAAAAAAATCCAGTGAAGAAATGGGCAGAAAACATGAATGGACACTTTTCTAAAGAAGACACTCAGATGGTCAACAGGCATATGAAAAGATGTTCAATGTCACTCCTCATCAGGGAAATACAAATCAAAACCACACTAGATATCACCTCACGCCAGTCAGAGTGACTAAAATGAACAAATCAGGAGACTGTAGATGCTGGAGAGGATGTGGAGAAATGGGAACCCTCTTGCACTGTTGGTGGGAATGCAAACTGGTGCAGCCACTCTGGAAAACAGTGTGGAGGTTCCTCAAAAAATTAAAAATAGATCTACCCTATGAGCTAGCAATAGCACTGCTAGGAATTTACCCAAGGGATACAGGAGTACTGATGCATAGGGGCACTTGTACCCCAATGTTTATAGCAGCACTTTCAACAATAGCTAAATTATAGGAAGAGCCTAAATGTCCATCAACTGATGAATGGATAAAGAAATTTTAGTTTATATACAAAATGGAATACTCTATGGCAATGAGAAAGAATGAAATATGGCCTTTTGTAGCAACGTGGATGGAACTGGAGAGTGTTATGCTAAGAGAAATAAGTCATACAGAGAAAGACAGATACCATATGTTTTCACTCTTATGTGGATCCTGAGAAACTTACCAGAAGACCATGGGGGAGGGGAAGAAAAAAAAAAGAAAGGTTAGGGAGGGAGGGAGCCAAAGAGACTCTTAGAAACTGAGAACAAACTGAGGGTTGATGGGCGGTGGGAGGGAGGGGAGAGTGGGTGATGGGCATTGAGGTGGGTACCTGTTGGGATGAGCATTGGGTGTTGTATGGAAGCCAATTTGACAATAAATTTCGTATTAAAAAAATAAAAAAAAATAAAATTCAGATTACCAATCTAATAATAATAATACTAATAACAAAACTACCTTTTTTTGCACCAAAGACTTCTCATGAATTCTCTCTTGGCCATCAGCTCTGAATCCCCATCACTCCAAAACCCCATTATAAAGAAAATTCTTCATATACAAGATTGTCAAACTTTCTTAGCTCAGGAGCACTAACACATAACAAAATATTTTATCTGTTTTGTTTTTAACATTTATTTATTATTGAAAGACAGAAAGAGTCAGAGTGTGAGCAGGGGAGGGGCAGAGGGAGAGGGAGACAGAATCCAAGGCAGACTCCGAGCTGTCAGCACAGAGCCCAACGTGGGGCTCAAACTCACAAACCACGAGATCATGACCTGAGCCAAAGTCGGACGCTTAACCGACTGAGCCACCCAGGCGCCCCTATCTGTTTTTTAAAGAAAACATCTTGTAAGCTTCTGTCCTGCCTATATTTTGGCTCATAGAAAAGAAATACTAATATAAATGTAAGTTGCTTTCTAGATTTTGTACAGCTGGAACTTTAAGGATAAAATTTAAAGGTGAAAATTTAATGAAAATATCTTACTCGTTTTTACTTAGTATTCTTATGTTTCATGCAATTTTCCATAAAACTGCGCCCTAAACACATGAAAAGATGTTCAACGTCGTTCCTTATCAGGGAAATACAAATCAAAACCACACTCAGATACCACCTCACGCCAGTCAGAGTGGCCAAAATGAAGAAATCAGGAGACTATAGATGCTGGAGAGGATGTGGAGAAACAGGAACACTCTTGCACTGTTGGTGGGAATGCAAATTGGTGCAGCCGCTCTGGAAAACAGTATGGAGGTTCCTCAGAAAATTAAAAATAGACCTACCCTATGACCCAGCAATAGCACTGCTAGGAATTTATCCAAGGGATACAGGAGTACTGATGCATAGGGGCACCTGTACCCCAATGTTTATAGCGGCACTCTCAACAATAGCCAAATTATGGAAAGAGCCTAAATGTCCATCAACTGATGAATGGATAAAGAAATTGTGGTTTATATACACAATGGAATACTACGTGGCAATGAGAAAAAATGAAATATGGCCTTTTGTAGCAACATGGATGGAACTGGAGAGTGTGATGCTAAGTGAAATAAGCCATACAGAGAAAGACAGATACCATATGGTTTCACTCTTATGTGGATCCTGAGAAACATAACAGAAACCCATGGGGGAGGGGAAGGAAAAAAAAAAAAAAAAAAAAAAAGAGGTTAGAGTGGGAGAGAGCCAAAGCATTAGAGACTGATAAAAACTGAGAACAAACTGAGGGTTGATGGGGGGTGGGAGGGAGGGCAGGGTGGGTGATGGGTATTGAGGAGGGCACCTTTTGGGATGAGCACTGGGTGTTGTATGGAAACCAATTTGACAGTAAATTTCATATATTAAAAAATAAAAAAAATAAAAAATAAATAAATAAAAAAATAAATAAATAAATAAAAAGAAAAGATAAAAAAAAAAAAAAAAAACTGCGCCCTAAAAACATATTGTTTCAAATGGGCCTCCCTCACACAGAGGGTATCATTTTCTTTGTTTAAGTGGTTTGTGAAAGCAGCATCAATTGTGCACCAGTTCATTAAACAAACCAAACATCAGCACTATATTATACATGACAGACTACTCACAAAGAAAGATAAATCAAGTACCGAATCCCTGGAAACAGAGGACTTGAAACACCTCCAGAGAGTGCCAGAGACTGCTAACTACTCCAAAACTAGCTCATATGCAAAAGGAAGGAGGGAATGTGAGTCAAGCTGAGGGCAAAGTACAGGCTAACAGCACCCCCTCCCAGGTGGGATATATGTGATATTCCTCAGACACACCTGGCTACCAAGAACAAGGGGAAAGGAAAGGAAGCAAATGGTTGACTGACAGAGATCATAGTCATGCAGGAGAGGAGTCTCCTTCAGTTTACGGATAATTTAGTAAACTGCAAGAAAAAGGCAATCTTATGTATAGCCTAATCTCCAGAAACCTATAGACTCACCCTCATCAAGAGGTAAGGGGGTTTAAGTGCTTGCCATGGTGATGTGGGAAACTAAAGAAAATGAAAAATTAAATTCCCTTACTGCCTACAGCCCATTGACAAGTCCTTGAAATAGGCAGGGTAACCTTTCTCTAGGAGCTCAGCTGCCTCCTTGAACACACTTTGCTAGGGGCAAGAGGGAATCTTGGCTTAACACTATCCAGACCCTCCAGGATCCTGTAAGTCTACTTTAACATATAAACATTTCTTTGGAAACTTCCTTTATCTGAACTCCCCCAAGATATATGCTGGCAATCATATTCCAAGCTTATGGCCCTCTGATATACATCTAAAGGGTCCTATGACTGAGGTTTTACTAAACAGTCATAAATGGCTTATTTTCCTAACATAATACCTAGCCCCTCGTGGTCCTGGAAAACTTGCTTCCAAAATACCTTACAGAATTTATCCCTAACCCCTTCCCAACCTGAGGGTATATAATGAGTTTCCTATAAAAACCCTAGTGCAGCAATTTCTGCCAACAAGACTGTCCCGGTGCTTTAATAAAATCACCTTTTTACACCAAAGACATCTTCAAGAATTCTTTCTTGGCAGTGGGCTCCAGACCACCCCACCATCATCCCAAAATCCCATCAAAAGGACAAGCCTGGAGGCTTAGAATGATATTCAAATAAATGCAAAGGAAATGTCCCAGGTGGAGTCTTCTAAGATTTGTCAATATGTAAATTTTCTAATTAGATCAATAAAAATAGAACAAGTAACCTTCTGTTACAAGGAAACTGCAATACTGAGTTAAACTGTCAATATGCAAATATACCAATTAGAGTCTCAAAAACAGTAATAGATACAAATTTATAAGGGACAGTTGAAGTATAGGGAGGGAAAAAAAGGTTTCATCCATTTATTTTTTGCCTAAGTATATGTTTTGTGTAGGGGTTTTCCCCTTCATAATTGGTAAAGCCTGTGGTGCTTAAGGAGTAGGAACTAACAGATCCCAAAGTCAAATTATGTTTAGCTTCCCTCCCAACAGACCTTCCCAAAAATTTGGAAAGAGAGCAGTCCAAAGGTATTTGTCTCCCTGTGTCCCTAGAGTCTGGTTTGGGTTTTGTCAAGTTTGAAAATGGGATAAGGAATGAAAGAGAAGAGCTTCATCTAGTCCCCTGTTCCCTAGAACCCAAGCATATGAAAGGCTACCTCACATGGCATGTTGTTAGAACAGCTGCTGCCTATCTCAGTCTCTATGGTAATGGCAAAAGAGAAAAATAATCTCTAAGGTAACCAGAAACCAGACAAAAATAAGATTTCTAGGTTAACACTCCATTAATCAGAAGTGACTTCAGAACAAAACTAAGTTCTAGAAAGTGTAGGTAGATTATGATAATTAAAAGTTATATAGTTTAACTAGTACACTCTTTCACAAGCTCTTTTTCTTTGCCCTAAAATATTTCTTATTATCTTACTTCTCTAATCTGGAGATTTATTCATTTTATTTTATATTTGGAGCCTCTTAAAATCTGCATGAGTCATTGCCTTGCTTTTACCTGTTGGTATTAATTGTATTCTCAGGGAAATATGAATAATAAATTAATGCACTGAGATGCATTGAATCATATCAATACAAAGTAAAATCAAAGAACAGGCCCCAATATGATTGTTTGCCAGATACATACATGTTACTATTATTTGACATAAAAAGATAGGAACTAAGGCTACCAGAAAAAAAAAAAGGCTGCCTGGTAGATATCAAAACAGTCCATATTACAGCTTAAGGTACTTGAATAATGTTGGTCTATGGAAAAGGGGCATTTATACATGGATGAGTTAAAGGAAAGATTCATTTCAGACCATCATATGATAAAAGGAGGGAGTTCAATATGAATCACTTCCCACTTGCTAATTGGCTTATACTGATACACCATCTGTATGCTCAAAAGAAAGAAGCTTTGATCCACAGCAAATGCACCTATTTATTTTGTAAACAGAGATTTTCCATTTTATTCTGATTCTCAAGTCTGAGTCTGATAAATGCTGCATTGATGATTTTTGACCTCTAAAATACATGATTAAATAATATCTAAATTACTCTAAAACAGAATTCTATTCGTTCAATATTCTTTGAAGGGATTATAATTAGAACATAATTTATTTTATTTATTTATTTTATTTGAGTTAGAGAAAGAGTACATGAGTCAGGGAGAGGGGCAGAGGGAGGGAGGGAGGGAGGGGGAGAGGGAGAGGGAGAGGGAGAGGGAGAGAGAGAGAGAGAGAGAGAGAGAGAGAGAGAGAGAGAGAGAATCTCAAGCAGGCTGCACACTCAGCATGGAGCCCTAGGTGGGACCGGATCTCACGACCTTGGGATCAACACCTAAGCCAGAATCGAGTGTTGGACGCTCAACTGACCGAGCCACCCAGGAGCTCCTGGAACATAAAATTTTTAACAGCACTCCCTGACTGCACCCGCACCCCCCCCCCAATTCCTGGTGAAGGATTTCGATAGATATATTTTCAACAAAGAGGAGATAGAGAGGTTAATGAAATTGAAAAAGATTAATACTAGTACCATTTAGAGTATGATTTGAACATACCTCAGTGCATGAAATACAAATATGCTTTTGGGTTTACCAGTTACACTTGAATGTAATTTCTATACATCCACAATTACAAATGATGTTTGCAACCTAACACACACACACACACACACACACACACACACACACACACACACTAAGGTGTTCTGTTTTAGAAATTTAGATGTTGGAAACCGGAGTATAGCATATTATCTGAACATATGTAACCATACACTGAAGAGATGTGTTTAGCAGACCCATCCTTTTCAATGTGCTTCTATTCTAAGTGATGTTCAAAGATATCATATTTTTCAACTGTGTTTACTTTTTCCAAGATAATTCCTCCTTAAATAATTATTAGTAGTTGATGTGTACTTATAACTTGCTAAATGAATTACTGCTTTTATCTCTTTGAAATTGAGCCATTTTTTTAAAAGGGGGGAAATACTGTCCTGCAAATAGCTTGGGTCTTTGGAGACATAGGCTGTGAGAGGCTATCAAATGACTGGCTTAGGTAGAATGCCTTTGTTTCTATGCAGAGAAGGAAGTTACATTCTTAATAAAGGCTCTCAAATGTTCATTAACACTTCCCCCTATAATTGTATCCTGCCATACATACTAGGTCTGTCTGCAAAAATTAATCCCTTTCTGGTTCTCCCTTGTGAGCCAGCATTTCACTGACTGATTAGCTACTTCAGGGTAGATCAAGTATCAGGATGCCACTATCCAAACATTAAGACTACCTTAGACTCTCTCAGGGTCTATGAATATGGAACATACAGTCGCAAGCTTTAAAAGGAATTATAGTGGCAAGAAACGAATCATATAGGAAGAGATTGTTCTATGAGATGAGTTCTACTCAGCTGTATGAAAATCATTAAGATCCAATACAGTATTTAGTATGCCACTGAGATAATACCTGAGAAAAAGTTTAAAACTTTTTATATACTCTTCAGGACATGTCAATAAAGTAACACTCCAATGTCATGTCATGGTATCAACTGCTCCTATCATATTATGCATTTGTTTTTTTTATTCATTGGCTTATGTATATATTATTAGGAATCCAAAGAAAACCTTGTTATTTTAGTTTAAAATATTGATTATTCATTGACCAACTCATTTAGTTACTTCACAATTATTTTGAGATGTTTTCTGTATGCATGATAAACCCTACTGGATATTGAGATAAAACTGATACTTTATACAAAATTAACAAGATACTTTGCTTACCATGAAGAATACAAAACCTACTATAAAGAATACAGATATAGGTGTATCAGTTACATAGATATGTGTAATATATATATATATATATCAATTTTCTAGTCTGTCTTAGATAAAACACTGTTGAATATAGCTTTCTGTAATGATGGAAATGTCCTATAATTAGTCCTATACAGTATGATAGCCACTATCTTCGTGTGGCTATGAGCTACTTGAAATGTGGCTAGCATGGCTGAAGAACTAGAGTGTTACTTAAGTTTAATTTTGATTAATTTCAATTTAAATAGCCAAATATGCTTAGCAGCCACAGCACTGAACATCAAAGAAAATAGATAATGCTTGAAATACCAGAGAATATTTGATTTGAGCCTTGATGAATGAGGGGTTTCCCAAGCAGAATGATTTGACAGGGGTGAGATATATTCCAGAAAAATAGAAGAGTATTCTCATTTATATTGTTTATGCATTCAGTCATTAAAAAAAATCGGCCACAATACCAAATACATGTTAAACTTTTGTGATGTATTAATTTTATTTTTACAATTACCCTAACCAACTGGTATTGCTAGTATATAATTTATAAGTGAGGAAACTGAGGCATGAAGAGATAATTAGCTCAAAACACATCAGGTTGCAGTGGAGCCAGAATTTAAACTTAGGGAATGTGGCCCTAAAGCCCATGTCCTAAACTTTGTGCCACACAGTATGTCAGCCATGCATGACAGCCCTTTCACTTTAAGTGGCTCCATTGCTCTCTATTGGGAACTGGGGCATTGAACTGATTAATGAAGAAATATATATTCATGTTTTCTAATTTCAGGCCATATTTAAGTTCCTTGAGAGAAAAAGGCAAAAGACATAAATTTGTCCCCCAAGGTTTTAGTCTTACTGAGGTAGGATTCAGGGAATACTAAGAGGAAATTTTAGCTATCTGGGGAGATTGTGAAGTATCCCAAGTGACCACTGAGCAAAACTGTAGCAGCTTACTGTTCAGAGAATTGGGAAAGGAGAAATTCCATATGAAATAGATCATCTACACAAAGGAAAAGATGAATGAATATACTGGAGATGAGTGGGATTGCAAAGTCATAAGGAGAGTAAATGGACTATCCCCAATGAATATTGGAACTTGTGGGTGGAAGAAATTTGAGGTATGAAACCAGGTGGGAAAATTAGGACAAGATAATAAGAGGATGCTATATGCTGGGAAGAAAAAGACCAGAGAATTTTAAGCAGAGAAAATATATGACAAAACATATTTTGGATCCTAAAAAAATACACTGAAAAAAAATGTTAAGTTTTTATTCCATGGCAGAATATGAAACAAAAATGTCAGGTCCTAAGATGTGGTACCCTCAATTAGCTTGGTGACAAATGCACACTCTTCTCTCTGAGGGCCCTGTTGCAGGAAGGCATATTCTTAGTTTTCTACCTCTACTTGTTAGATGAGATGATGTGGAGATTAGATGGCCTCCTCCCTCAGAGGTGCATATGGTTCATGGTGATAGTACATTCAAGTGCATTATTAAGGATTATATAATTATAGGGGGCAAACATCTGTGCTAATATCACAAACACCATAAACTCATAAGGAAAAACGACTTAGGTTAGTATTTACTCTTAGTAGACTCAATGCTGAACTGATAGTTCAGCATTATTTACTGTCTAAGACAGTAAGATAAACAACAGTCTTAATTTTGTGCTGCCCATTTTATGCACAGTAAAGTGGTAGAAAGAGCCCACTGTATTACGAATCACATATTTATCTTGGCTTAGAAACCCACTTATTTGTAATGATAACTTGAGGCAACTTAACTCTTGGTTCTGTCTTCTAACATATTAACTAGGACAAATGAACTTTGATCTACCTCATGCAACAGCTCTGAATATCAAATGAACTAATGGAAGTGTTTCACTGTATGAAACTATAACATGAAACTGTATTTGAAGATTGTAATTGTGGTAGGAAAACCCTCTCATTGGATTCTGATTGCTTAACATATCTCAAATACAGTAGCAATATTAGGTTCAGAAATACATAAAATTATACTCACCTATAGACAATGGAATTTTTAGCAGATAATGAAATAAATAAATAAATATAAACATAGTAAATAAACATTCACAAAAGCAGCATAAACTCAGCATTAGTAACAGAGGAGGGAAGTTAAGAAAGCTTTCATAGTAGAGATGGTTTTTGGCTGTTATTTATGAAAATGTGGTACAGGGGCACCTAGGTGGCTCAATCCGTTAAGCTTTGGACTTTAGCTCAGGTCATGACCTTGTGGTCCCTGAGTTCGAGCCCTGTGTTGGGTTCTGTGCTGACAGCTCAGAGCCTGAAGCCTGCTTCCAATTCTGTGTCTCCCTCTCTCTGCCTATCCCCGCTTGCACTCTCTCTTGCTCTCTCTCTCTCTCAAAAATAAATAAAATATTTAAAAAATTAAAAAAAAGAAAATATGGTACAGTGTACACCTCAGTACTGGGTCAACTTCCCTTTGCATCCAATGGCACCAAATTATAATCATTGTTGAAGAATGGATGAGATTTATGGCTCCGTATGGATCTATAAATGCAGTTATTGAGGAATATTCTAACTTATTGTAATAACTAGTAAGACCATGTATTTTTAACATTAATTTTAAATTTTGTTTTTATGTGGAATATTCTGATGGAAAAACATTATCATATTCTCAAATATCTAAATGTTAGACTACTTGTACATACAGCTATAACCAACACAATCAGGGAGAGGTTTCTCTTATTTCAGATTAGTTTCATAATGGGTTCTTTCATTTTGGTTTGGTTTGCAACTTATTTTTCTTTGTAGTCTGATCAATTTCAATTTTTTTATGGAGAAACAATTGCTGGACAATATGTTGGGCATATCATTGGTGTATTTACTTTAACTCCTCATCTTTCTCAAAGATTAGTAAAGATATTCCTTCACTAGGAACCTAGTGGGAAGCACTCTCAGGTGAGGTATTTTACCTACTCTTTATGGAGCTAGGAAATATTTCAGTGTGCTTTAAGTTTTCTTTCAAACAGAACTGTGTACTCTTGCAGAATTAAAATATGTTATGGTACTAGCCTTTATGTTATATCTCAACCCAAGGGTGAATATAGTCCATAAGAAGGGATGGATGAACGGGATTCAGGCGGGAGGGGGGGAGAGGGGGAGAAAAGGAAGCATACAAGTTAGAAATACAACAACATATATAATATACTATAATATGACTTATTGTAAACTTAGATGTTGTCCCATAACCCCAGTAAGATACTCGCATAATTATCAGCGGCTGCCAATTTGCCACAACAAATAGTGGTCATTGGAATAGTTCTCTACTATTCACAATATATTATCACTGTCTTCTTTTTAATACATGAAAGGCCTGTATTGGAGATTAGTTTCCTCTTAAAACAACATTTATCTAAAACATTTATCTATCCAACATCTACTCCACATTGGATTTGAATATAGTTTAGTTAACATATATATTTTCAGGGTGAGGTGAGGCAACTTCCTTGAGAAAGGGCTACAGTTCCTGCAATCACTTTTAGCTGCTTAATTTTTGTTTGCAACCTGGGGCATCCCGATTTTTATATCAAGTATTGAGGCTCACACTTTATGGAAACCATTATAAAGGGACTTTGTAAGGCATTACCCCTTAGTCATAAACTGCATTGGCCTTACATTCATAATCTTCTGCAAATAATGTAAAGACCAATAGCATCTTAATTAAAATTAGCAAAAGTTTCAGAAACCCTTGAGCTCCTTTGGCCAAAGGTACTCCAGGCTAGCTCTTATGGCCATATAGTCCACTCCTTTGTAAATACGGGAAAGGCCTGCTTCCACTATGAATTGGTAACAGGAAGGCCTCTGTATCTTGGGATATCACCTCTGATCTTAGACCTTGACTTACTTTATGCAGACATAGCAAATATTGCAAGGGATTCATGTTCTATATCCATTCCTATCACTAAGAAGTTAAGACCACCTTCCCAAATATCCTCATAACAGCCTCTTCATGATCTTCCATCAAAAGATTTTGTCTATTGGAAAAGACATCAGATAAAAAATAAACTGTTCTGAAATTCATTGGAAGGGATAAAGATCAGGTATTGTTAATAACTAACACTGCAGAGAAACTTCAGAGACTCAATCCTTGCATTCATATTTCACAACTAAGAAGAAATTCAGAATTCCACACAATCAAAAAGCCACCCCACTAGGGAACCCCAAACTGAAGATTCTCAGATTCTCCAGAAACATATGATCTCCAAAAGCATACAGCTGACCCAAGACCTTTGGAAAAAGCAGATGATAATGAACAGTAGATGGCTTCCATCCATGACGTCAGACCAACATCCCTACCTATTTCCCTTTTTAATTTTTTTAATGTTTATTTATTTTGAGAGAAAGAGGAGAGAGAGGAGAGAGAGAGAGGAGAGAGAGAGAGAGAGAGAGAGAGAGAGAGAGAGAGCAAGCAGGGGAAGGGCTGAGAGAGAGGGAGACACAGAATCCAAAGTAGGCTCCTGGCCCTGAGTTGTTAGCACAGAGTCTGATGCAGGGTTCAAACCCAAGGACCATGAGATCATGACCTGAACTGAGTTGGATGCTTAACCACTGAGCCACCCAAGTGCCCCTTTATTTCCTTTTTTTAAAAAAAAATTAAAATATGGGGGTGCCTGGGTATCTCAGTCAGTTAAGTGTCTGACTTTGGCTCAGAATCTCACAGTTTATGGGTTCGATCCCCACGTTGAGCTCTGTGCTGACAGCTCAGAGCCTGGAGCCTGCTTCAGATTCTGGGTCTCCCTCTGTCTCTGCCCCTTCCCCTGCTCAGGCGCTCTCTCTCTCTCTCTCTCTCTCTCTCTCTCTCAAACATTAAATTATTTTTAAAAATTAAAATATGTTTGCTTACAATCATTCTTCTCATTCTCTACAGATGCCTTGTTGTTGTTCATCCACAATTGCTTTTTATTTTTTATTCCCTTCTTACAGTAACCATTAGGTCAGAACATACTTATTCTAATACCATCATTAAATTATTCCAAAAGTACCTACATTTCTCAATCTTACCAACTTTTGGATATGACATTTTTCACCAGATCCATATGATAGAAAACTGGACAATTTCAGTTTCATCAAATGAGATCACAGTGAGTCATAGTTGATGGTATTTCCATTTTTACCTACATGGATGATTGATCTCAAGTAAATCAACTTATGACAAAGAATTGTCTCTCTCTCCTAGGAAAAGAACCAATTTTTACAATCTATTAATCAGACTCTAGATAATTCTAAATTTGAATTTAACAACCTTCATAGCAGGATGGGCCAAATACTGCCTGTAAGAGTCTGATAGGGAACCAACTATGTAACCCAGCTAACCAAGGGTCTTATCCTGTGTTGTCAACAACTTTTTTTTTCTTTCTTTCTTTCTTTTTTTTTTCTGGCTCTCCATCAACCCCTACTGGATATAACTTATTTTGTGGCCAGATGTCTGGTCATGTTTACCTCAGACTAACATGTCATATGTGTTTTTTTTTAAATATTTATTTATTTATTCTGAGAGAGAGAAAAAGAGAGGGAGAACAGAGCACCAGTGGAGGAGAGGCAGGGAGAAAGAATTCTAAGCAGACTCCACATTGTCAGTGCAAAGTCCAATGCAGGGCATGATCCAATGAACTGTGAGATCATGACCTGAACTGAAATTAAGAGTCAGACACTTAACTGACTGAGCCACCTAGGTGCCCCATGTCATATATTTTAATAACAGTATTCTGTGACTTGTTCATAGAAAAGATCTTAATTCTAATTCTATAAATCACAAACACTGGAAAGTCAAATTTATACATGAGCTGCAAAATGAGGCTACTCTTCGTTAATCACAGACACTACCAAGAGGAATTACTGATATTGTTTATGCAAACAATCAGAGCAGTATTTTCATTGGGAAGAATCATACAAACAGAAAAAGTTTAAAATACCTATCACTAACTCTGGCAGTAGATATTAATGACACCAATTCTGACATGAATGGAATATAGATCAATCTCAACTCACGGGCACAAGTAGTAATGAACCATCACATTCCTCTATGTTTCTTGTTGACTATTCAAGGTGGTGTCTGCACCTTTGCTAATACTTCTGTTGTACTTGGATCAATTAGACAGGCAAGATGAGAAAGGCTTAAGGAAAAGCTACTTGGCTTTACAAAGCTAATCCTCACAGCCTATGAGATTTGTTCTTTTGATCTGGGTTGGGCGAATGGCATTTGAAGAACCTTACAGAGACTATTCATTGCTCTTCTTTCTGTCATAGAGTCATAATACTGGTCTGTGGAATTCTATCCAATGTCTCAAATGTTACCACATAGTCACTCTCTCATTAGATGATCATCATGATGTTATGATAGCTAGAAAAAGGGTCAAGAAGATCTTCTAATACAGTTGACTATAAAGATGACTGAGTAACCTCTAAGATGTAAAGATATATCTCCAGCTCTCCCTATAGTGGTCAAACTCTTCCAAGTAAGAGATAAAAAGGGAGGACTAAAAGACTGAATATAAAAACACTTAACATAAAAAAACAGAACTTTGTGCATAAACTGCAGGAATCAGCCCAGGATGCCAACCTACTATCTACAGTAATAAATGCTAGGAAATTAGACTACTATCTGAAGCAACCAGTTCATGAAGCCAAACAATAACCAATAAGTACATCAATCAGCCCCAAATGTCCAGGACTTGATTAATAACTGATAGCTTTCCTAATATTTGTCCCATTTCTGATTTAGAACCAACTGGAGAAAGGCAAATGTACACTCCTAACTAATCACATAGAATGCCCTACTTCTAAATAGCCTGCCTTTGGCTTCCCCGTGTTAATAATCTCCATCCATACCTAAAATCTTCCTTTTTTTCCACTACAAAGCTTTCTCCTTCCTCTAATTTTGAGTCTCTGCTAAAATGTGAGATGGTGACTGACTTCTTTGATATAGTAAGCTCTGAATAAATAGCTTTTGCTTCTCATTTGTGTACTCTTCATTCATTTCCACAATAAATTATTTCTGAGTTAATTAATCAATTAATTCACCCATTGAATGCCATAGGTTGGCAGTATTATTTGCTCTAATGATTTTGGAGGATTCTCTGAAGGAATGGCATCTAGGGGCAGCATAGAAAAAGAAAAGGAACAGAAATCAGAAGATTTGAATTCCAGTCCTATTTCTGCCCATGGCATGTCTTCAATTTCTCTTTGTTGTCCTTTCCTTCTGTGGTCTTTGGCTTCATTATAAGTACATTCATGAGTACATTCTTCATTGAGAACATTAGAATGAGCAATCTTAAAGGATCATTCCACCTCTGGAGTGGTGCCAGTTGCAAGTATAACTCTCCCTTGATTTCTTAATTTAAGCCTCTTCTCTCTCTCTCTCTCTCTCTCAATCTCTCTCTCTCTCAATCTCTCATACAGTTTTCTAGTTTATCTGCAGTTATTTCCAGGTAATGCTGTCATTAATATATTTTAAACAGTCATAGTTAGTATTAATTAGAATTTAGAAATTGCTTCGCCATGTATAATTTTTAATTAATTTATTTGACCTCTAATGTTACTTCCAGGCCTACCTTCCAAATTACATGGCAAAGAGTAAGTGTTCATAAAAAGCATGTGGATTGTTATCAAAGGGTAATTTGCATTATGACACTGTGTGTTTAATTTGTTCTCTTTTTCCTGAGAAACTTGAAGCAAACAGGTTTGGGTTTGTTTGTTTGTTTGTTTGTTTGTTTTCTTTTTTTTTTTTTTTTTGCCTTAAATGATTTTCCAATCTCCTGACAAAGAGCTTTGATTTATTCAGAAATGCCAAAATCCCAGTCTATGAACTTATGCTGTTATCAATCATCATATTTTTTAATTCTTCATATTTCTCAATTGTAGAAATATAAGCCAGAGTAAGATGGGCAGATGGTGGATGTAACAGAGACCAGGTTTTTTTTTAAGATCATAGTGCTGGTGATCCAGGAGGATGCATGTTGTAGTAAAAAAGAGCACCAGGCCAGAGGCTAAAACTCTTGAGCTGGAGTTTTATCTGTGCTGCTTCTTGGCTGACTGACCTTGAACAAATCAATTTACATCTCTGAGTTTCAATGTTCTTACAATAAAATGAGGTAAAAAATGGTTAACAATAGCTACCCTTCTTGCTTCATAGCATTCTTTGAAGCTGAAATGAGATAATATGGTATATAGATAGAGAAAGCAATTTTCAGAATGTGATATGCATGTTAAGTGGCAGTTGCATTTTTACTTTAATACAAAAAGAGTAAATTAGATTATTTCCACCATCCTAATGGTAGGTACACATTACTATATCAAACAATTCCTTTAATGATACAAAATTAGACACTTTGGAGAGCCAGAAGACCTGATCTAACAAAAACAAATATACAGGATGAAATCCAACACCAAATTGGTTGCAAGGCTTTTCGTTCATCACAGACTTCAGATAAAACATAAGCCAGTATTTACTGGCAGGCTCCTATGTTCTAGGCATGAAGCCCATCAAGACTTCACATGTGTAAACCTACAAGGAGAAATGCCTGTTAAGCTTTAAGAATATCTAACCAAGAAAAGGTGAATGAAATTTGAAAGTAGCTCAAAAATAAAAATATAAAATTAAAAAAAACTGTGATCAATATCCATGAATTGTAGCATTTTTATATCAATAATAGAGCTGAACACTGTAGACTTAAACAGGAGAGAACACTTATGAACACTTATAACAGAAGCACTGAGGAAGGCCTAAAACTGGATTTAATTTCAAGAACAGCACCTACAGATAAAAACTCTCTCACTAGCCAAGAAATAGATGAATTTCATAATTGGAACCTGTTTGTGTGTCATGTGTGTATCTGCTGTCTTCTTAGCAGCCAAAATGCAATCATAATTAAGTATAATTTAACTGAAATTCAAAATTGAGGAACTTCAAGACCTTGGTTGAATAAGCAGTATATAAGATTCAAATCACAAAGTTGAATGATTGAACAGTAATGGAATGAAATGGTAGTAAAAAAAAAACAATTTACTGCTAAAAAATATTTCTGAAACGTTTTTCCATTTTTAGTGGTTTTAAAATTTTTGTTGCATTTTTGACTATGCCAGAGACAGCAGCATTATAGTTTAAGTTAACTAACATTTGTTTTGGTATTTTCATGTTTTATCCATTCTTTATCCCTTTCAGTAGGTCATTATTTATTATTCTTTTGTCATGTGATCATAAAATCTCAAGATCTTGTATTTTTAGAGCTGTATAGATTAAATGTGAAACCACTTCTGCTCTGCCACAAGACTGAGAATTTTGTTAGATCCCCCGGATCCTCAGTTCAATTTCCACTTATTTGCTGGGAAAAGATAATAATTTGTTCCACAAGGTAAGATTAGAAATAATTTCTTATCATGGCTTCTTCAAGAAACAGAAAAAAATAAGCAGCAAGTAATACCCCAGAATACAGTTCTTTTATTCTATGGTTGTTGACTTTTTTAGTGTGACTCAACAGAACTCTTGGTAGATATGGACAATAAATTTTTAGAAGGCCCACCAATTTACTTCAAATTTTATCAGGAACAAGGACACATTTCCCTTTCCTCTTCTCACTTTAATATGCATATTAGTTTCAGAAAAGAAATACCTAAAAGCATCAAAGAAAATTGCCTCCTTTCCAAGATGAAAACTCAACCTTTTTGGAGATGAGATATGCTCTTGCCTGGCCTTTTTTTTTTCTTTTTAAATGACTTATCCAAAATAGGAACCCAAATCACTTTAAGGATATTTTTAAACACTGGATGAATTCAGGAAGAATGTTTGGTTTTGGTTTTCATTTTGGGGGTTGTAATTAAAACAAACAAACAAAAAAAGAATTCTCATACATTCACTTGGTGTGTTAAATATATAACTCAAACCCCAACATTGAACTCCTGTGATCTAATAAGTAGAAGCTCTCAATCCTGTATCCTAGAAGACTCTGGATCACTTCATTGTAAAGAGACTAAATAAGACAGCCTTCATCAATGGGCAGGGTGCTCATAGGAATTAATGTCACTTATTACAAATCTCTAAAAACATTTATTTGATCTTATAAAATTAATATCAGACTGACATGAACCAATTTTCATAACATGTCACTTTTCTAGGTATCAAAAGAAATCACCTCTTCTGTAGCCTCTAAATGGGTAGTAGATTCACAATGATCTGAACTGACCATGTGCAAACAAAGAAATGTCTGTTGCATGCAAACTGCTTTTGGGTCTGCCATTTCTCATGAATTTCTCTGTGAGAGTCCCTGGGTAACTTTCTCCTCTGACTTTATGTATATCCAGGTCTTTCAATCAACAGAGCTTTGTAAAAGGAAAATGGATCCTGCCTCATTCTCTAGTCATATTATTGAAACCTACATTCTCATTTATATATTACTAGTTTCTAGACCTCAAAGAAACCTTTCCTTATTTATTCTTGCATAACGTCCGTATTTCTACCTTGATTGAAGGATAGGCAATTTCTTGACCTACAAAGGTATAAATTAAATGTTTTTCTCTTAAGACTTGGCTTCAAATTTTTGATCCCCTACCTAAAGTCCAACTTGTATCCTCACCCTCATCCACTAACCCTACTACCCTTCCAGAAGGTATACATTGTGGCATTTTCTTCACGCACTTGGTGTAAAGTTGGGGGACATGGCTCTCATTTTGGAAGGAGGCAGGTGCTAATATCTTAGCTTTAGAAAATAAAAAAAAAATCCTTCTTATCTGATGCATACATTTTCTCTATTGTTCTATATTTTATATACTGTAAATTGGGTAAACAGTTGATAGAATATGAAGCCTACAAAGTGTGATATGAATAATGTATCAATGCCTGTGAAATGTGAAAAGCAGTAGAGCCTTGTGATTCAATATTTGGTCTTAAGCACAAAGCCATCTGGGTTTACACTCTGAGTTCTTTTCTATCAGTCACATCACCTAAGGTCACCTATTTAATGTCTCTGTCCCCGAGTTCATACTAAATTAAATAGAAGAACAGAGCCTAGAGCACAATAAATAACTCAATAATACTCATAATATCACAGACATGTCATATTTATTAATTCATGCATTACTCAATGAATAATTATATTTTTTAAATACAAATTGCCATAAAACTACTCCAGAAGGTCCATGTTCAAGTACGGCATCACCAGTGGTTGGCCAGTGAACATAAAGCAGAGGCCAATATTTCAAACAGAATATGAATCTGACCAAGATTCTCTATCAACTCTCAATTTACAGGAAATACAAAAGACAGGAGGACTTGTTGAACTCCACCATTGGGGTGAAATCTTTGAAATCCAACTATGAACATGTTTATAAGACTATCCATTTTCCTCTAAAAAAATAGACTACAAGTAAAAAGAGAAAGAGAGACAGAAAGAGGTACATCCATACCCACAAGCATTTCTTGAGTAATCTGCTAGAGGGAGAGCTTTATCTACCAAAGTAACAGCTGAGAAGACCTTAGCAAATGAACTGAGGGTGAGCTTTTTAAAATACCATCAAATGGGCATGTAATACTAAAAGAAGGGTGGAAAAGAGAAAGGAAGACTAATGCACAAATGTTATGTGTAGTAACAAAGTTAGAAATAATATAACTAAAAAAATAAGGACAGGGGAGTTGGTTGTCTGACTCTTGATTGTGGCTCAGGTCATGATCCCAGGGTCGTGGGATAGAGCCCTGCGTGGGCTCCACCATGCTGACCATGGAGCCTGTTTAAGATTCTCATTCTCTCTCCCTCCCTCTGCCTCTCGCTTGCTCTCTCTCAAGAAAAAAAAAACAACAAAAAACAGAGGAGTAGACCATAGAAAATAAAGTTCATTATATTGGAAAAAAGCGGTGTCAAAAGACACTGATGGAAACTGATGAGCCAGATAGTAAAATGTTAAATAAGAAAACAGGGGTCTGAGGTAATCTAAAAATTTAAGTGTTTATAGACAGATAGATATTCATATATGTACTCATATCTTCATATATTTATGTGAAATAATGCATATCTCATAGAAAATAAAGCAGAGCAAAAACTAAAATACGTATAATTATAAAATATTATAGCAGACCTGAGATCAAACATATGAATCAAATAAACATATTAAATTCACTTACACATCCATTAAAAGAAATTTTTTTCAATTTGTCTTAGAAAGCAAGTATCCTCTATATGATGTATGTAAGAGACATATTTAAAACACATTGAGTAATTTGGAATGACTAAAAATAAAAGGAAGAACTAAAATATTTCATGAAAACAGGAACACAGAGCAGCAAGTAATGCTCATTTCAGACAAAACAGAAGACCGGTCCAAAAACAAGAAATGTGACAAAGAACACTTTTCAATACTAAAAGCCACAAGTCAAAATGAATCTATAACATTTATGAATATTCACACACCCAATAACCCACTACTTTTGTGAGAAAAATCTATAGGATGTGTAAGTAGACACAGAACCACATTAACAATAGAACATTTTAATACAACACTCTAACTCCAAGACAGATCAGATGGAGAATAAAAGGTAATAAAAAAGGTAGAAAATATATATAATAAATCTTATTGATATCATCACAACTCTATACGCTGATTATAGAGATCACTCTTCTTCTCAAGTGCCCAGGGCACACTTACAACAATTGATTGTATTTTAGGCAACAAATAAAACATCAAGAATTTCCATAACAGAGAAAGACAAATGCCATATGATTTCACTCATATGTGGAATTTAAGAAACAAAACAAATGGACATGTTGGGGAAGGGGGGTGGGAAAAGGAGAGAAAAACCAAGAAACAGAATCTTAACTATAGAGAACAAACTGATGGTTACTAGAGGGGAAGTACGGAGGGGGCTGGGTTAAATAGGTGATGGGGATTAAGGAGGGTACTTGAAATGAGCACTGGATATTGTTTATAAATGATGAATCACTAAATTCTACACTGAAACTAATACTGCACTGTATGTTAACTAACTGGTATTTAAATAAAAAATTCTTCCCTAACAAAGAAAAGAGTGAAAAACATTTCCATAACAAAACATTTACAAATAAACTGGAAATTACTAATAAAAAGAAAAGGCAGAAAAGCCCTTCCACCTGGAAATTAAAAACTCTTCAATGAAACTGCTCTTGAGTTAAAGAAGTTATATCAGATTTTCAGAAACATAATGACCATAAAAATACTACATATCAGACTCCATAGAATATATTTACAGCAGTAATTAGCACTAAACATTAACAGCAGATTGAATATTATAAAATTACAAAGAAAAAGTGAACTGAAACATAGGTCAGTAGAAATTATTTAAAGTGAAGCAGACATAAATACTTTGGAGAAAAATATAAATACAGCCTAAGTGACTCTGAGATAAATACCATATGTTCTGAAATACATGTTATTGTGGAAACAGATGGAAAAGAGAATGAGAATGAAGAAAAATACATAGAGGATTATGGCCAATATTTTTCAAATATGATAAAAAAGCTCTTAACTTACAGACTGAAAAATATCAACAATCCCAAAGCTGGAAAAAAAAGATAAATAAGATTTTCATGAGTGAGAGCAAGATCAAGAAATAGCTAGACAGTGAGAGAGAACCCATGCTTCAGTACTACATCAAAGAGAAATTTCTGATAAACAATAACAAAGATAAATCTTTAACGTGATCCTAGGGGGGGGGAAACATCAGATATAACCTATAGGGAGACAATATTTTTAAAGTTTATTTATTTTGAGAGAGAGCACGAGTGAAGAAGTGTCAAACAGAGAGAAAAAGGGAGAAACAGAACCCTAAACAGAGCCTGACAAAGTGCAACAGGTAGCTCAGTCTCCTGAACCATGAGATCATGACCTGAGCCAAAGTCAAGAGTCAGATGCTTAACTGGCTGAGCAACCCAGGTGACCACTATAGAGAAACAATACTAATGACAGCTCTCTTCTTAATGAAACAAATAAAATGCAGAAGACGATGGACAGACATCAATAATGTACTGATAGAAACAATAAACAAACACGTCAATTTAGGAGTCTATGTCCAGCAAAATCGTCCTTTCAAAATGAAGGACAGTGAAAAAATTTTCAGAAAAAAAAAAAAAAAAAAAGATGTGTGGTTCCGTGAATGACAAATACTTTCTAAGAAAAATGCATAAGGATGTGCTGCAGGTCAAACTAAATGTTACAAATTAAAAACTCAGATCTTTAGAGAATGCAATTAATGGTAAATACGTATGCAAACACAAGGTATTGTTTCTCTTAATTTCTATAGAAGACAAATGACTCTTGGGGAATAAGTTAAAACAGCTGGTCTGCAATCTACTTATTCTTTTTTTTTTTCATTTTTTCACTTTAATTGGGGGGGGGGGTGCATCCAGCGGCAAATGACAGAAATCAGGTGACTTAATATAATCTTGTCATTGCTTGACATGTTAGACTAAAGATATTTGTTAGGAGACTCCTTACTTATCAGATGACCTTAGGAAGATGTCCCTAGGTAAGGATTACTTTTGTTAAGAAAGAAAATATGGGGGTGGGAAGGAAGGAGTAAAGAAAGAAGGAAGAAAAAAAGGAAGGGAGAAATAGAGGAATGTATTTCTAGGGAACATTGCATAAAATATACAAGCCTCTGAGTTATGACTGAAAATCGCATCAATTAACTGTCCTTGCTGAAACTGCACTTTAGAACCTGACACATGATTTGAACACATGTCCAACATGAGGAGGAAGAATGCACTGGGCCGTGTAAGACGGTCTCTGAACTGTGCTGTAAGTCAAGGATTGACTATCCTTGAAATTATTAGTAAAGCTTGGTACTGGCACAGTTCTTAGCTTGACTGATTTGACAATTCAGTCAGTTATGATAGCACAACTACGTAAAACAAAAATAATATTCGTGTTTATATACATCAGAAATAAAATATTTGAAGAAAATCACAAGAACAATGAAGGGTGGTAAAATGACCATACTGCTATGTTCCTTTTATTATCTGTGAAGTGATATTAATTCAAAGTATACTGTGATAAATTAGGAATTCTTAAAGTAATACAAAAGCAATAAGTAGAAATGAAACAAAGAGAAATAGGTAAAAAAGATAACATGTCATACTTAAAAATTCTCATTTAACTTAAACAGGATGGAAAGAAAAGAAGATATACAAACAGATGTATACAGATGAGAGAAAGTCATCAAATAAATAATATAGGCTAAACGTGCCATTTTTAAGGCAGAGATTGTCAAATTGGATGAACAAGTAAGACCCAACCATACATCCTATGTAAGATACAGTTTAATGTAAAGATACAGAGCTTTATGAAATGTTTAAGTGTTTAATTTTTGAGAGTAAGAGTGCAAGCAGGGGAGGGACAGAGAGAGGGGAACAGGAGATCTGAAGCAGGCTCTGAGCTGATAGCAGCAATCCCAATGCAGGGGAGGCTTGAACTCACAAAGCATGAGATCATGACCTGAGCCAATGCTGGACATTCAACCAGCTGAGCCACCCAGGTTTTTGTGTTGAAAATCCAAAAAAAAAAAAAAAATTATCAGAGAAAAAAAATGAACACCAATAAGTACATTTGCAAATTGGTTGCACCAAGTTCAATACAAAAATTAAGATGCATTTATATCTAAGCTAGCAATGAACAATTGGAAAACTACAATAGGGATATCATTTACAATAGGATAAGAAATTAGAAATGCATTTAAAAGACATAAGAAATCTACATTTAAAAGTATGAAATATTGCTGACAGAAAGAAGATATGAATAAACAAAGAGATATGTAATTTTCTTGAATTGGTAGAATTGACATTGTTTGAAAAGTCCATTATCCACATATTTATCTCCAGAATCAAGAAAATCCCACAAAATACCCAATATTGTTTTTTTCAAATATATTTGGAAAATGACATGCTGGTTCTAAAACTGATATGGAAATACAAACGATAGCAAAACAATCTTGCAGACAAATTCAAAGATCTTACTGCCTAATTTTATACTTTATTCTAATATTAACATTGATTCTCTTGATAGAGAATGTGTTCTTGGTTTAGGTTGAAAAATATAATCAATAGAATACAACAGAGGATTCAGAAATATAATGACACTTATCAAGTTAATTGACTTTTGACAAAGACCCCAAAACAATTCAATGTGGTAATGTAAAGCTCTTTTACAAATATGCCTGTATTAATTAGATAATCCACTGAATAAAATTAAGCTCCCACCTCACACTATAGACATAAAGTCTGATATACATCCAAATCTTTTTTTTTTTATTTTTAATTTTATTTAAATCCAAGCTAGTTAACATAGAGTGTAATAATGATTTCAGGAGAATTTAATGATTCATCACTTACATATAACACTCAATGCTCACCCCAAAAACTGTCCTCCTTAATGCCCATCCCCCATTTAGTCCATCCCCCCACCTAACACCCCTCCAGCAACCCTCAGTTTATTCTCTGTTTTTCAGTCTCTTAAGGTTTGCCTCTCTGTTTTTAATCTTACATTTCCTACCCTTCCCCTATGTTCATCTGTTTTGTTTCTTAAATTCCACCTATGAGTGAAAACATATGATATTTATCTTTCTCTGATTTCACTCAGCATAATAGACTCTAGTTCTATCCACATTGTTGCAAATGACAAGATTTCATCCCAGCTTTTAAAATTTTTAATCTGTGTTCAAGCAGTGAAGGCATTTTTCTTTCCATCTCTTTTCCTTTCTATCCTTCTTTTTCTTTTCTTCCTTTCCGTTTTCTCTACCTCCTTTTACTTTCTTCCTTCTTCTCTTTTGTTTTTTTCTCTCTTACTTCCCTCCAATCCTTCCCCATTCCTTCCTACTGCCTTCCTTCCTTTTTTTCTTCCTTTTTAAAATTCTGTGTTTCTGATTTTCAACCATTTGTAATGATCATTATCATCAATTTAAATCTACTTTATACTATGAAAATACGTGCATTTTGTATCTTATGCCTTACACTGATCATTCTTCAAAATTACTATAGAACTGAAGCATACAGAATGATATGTGAGATTTGCTATTAGAATATTATATACTATTACTGTTTTTCTAGGGTTTTGTTAATTTTTTAATGTTTATTTATTTTTGAGTGAGAAAGAGAGATAGAGAGAGAGCATGCGAGTGGGAGAGGGGCAGAGAGAGAGGGAGACACAGAATCCAAAGCAGGCTCCGACAGCTCAGAGCCTGATGCAGGGCTGAACACACAAACCAGGACATCATGACCTGAGCCAAAGTCAGATGCTTAACCAACTGAGCCACTCAGGTGCCCCTTTCTGTTTGTTTTTAACCAAGTTTTCAATCTAGGACAAAATTTAAAGATGACCAAATAAAGTAGCTAATATTTATCCAATTTGATACTTATTTCTATAATTCCAATTAGATAGTTTGATTAGTAACTATTCCTTTGCAAAGCCTAACAGTATTAATACAGTCATACACAAGTCATGGATTAGATCAGCATCATTACTTAAAGAGATACAACTTAACAACTAGTATTTTTTTATTGACATGATATGAACATAGTATTGTTTTACTGACATGACAAGAATAATGCATCTTCTCTGGCTTTTATTTATTTTCCTCTGTCCTTAAGTGTGTTATCTGGCAAAATAAATTGACATTATTAGTGACTTGGTTTACTCTGTACTGTTTGAACAAAGATTAAAGATATTCAACTAAATATGAAATATTCAAGAATATACTAATGTGCCTATTTCTATTTTCCTCTTACATTTAGAAAATCTTTGTTGTTTGGGCACAAACACATTTCAGGTAATTGCTGTCAATTTAAATATATGTTATATCAGCTCTTAGAACTTAAATATCACTTTAAAATGCTATGAATTTGATAGAAAATTACCAAGGCAAAAAAAAAATCATTCTTATATTCTATATGCTCCCTACTTAGCTCACATTCTTGTATTTTAAATGGTTTTCTTATGCTTTGCAGCCCTCTCTGGTAAAAACCTATAATCTGATTTCCAATTGGGTTTGACATGCTAACAATGAGAGTACTGCAGGATTTTAAAATCAACAACTTCATAAAGACTATTTCTCACAGTATGGTGACATTTGACTTTCAGATATTAGAATAAAAAAGGATTTATTAGCTATTAAATTGATCCATCTCTGCTGCCAATGCAAAACAGAAATCAGTTTTTTCAGCATGCCTTTTATGTGTGCCTTGATATAGACAAGCATATTTTTACACATGAGAAATCAGAGAAATACATTCTTATCCAAGTTTGGTAACAGACTAATTGTATGATCCTCGGTTTTATTACAAAGCTAGAATTTTGTTTCATTAAAATAGAATCACTATCTTTTTTAAAGCACATGCTTTTTTATTATTAAATGAAATCTCACAATCCCGTCAACTTATCTGCTATAATCATTTGCGCATTAATATGTACCTTCCCAATAATCACTCTCTGTGTATTAGCACTGTCCTTGACTCCTTGCTTCCCATGAGGCAAACTCAACTCCACCCCAGCCCAGGACCTCATCAAATAGGACGGAGGTAGAAGTACCATGCATACAAGTATAATGAAGCAGTCCCTTTGGGTGCCCGTGATCCTGATACAATCACTAATAATGCCCCCTCTGAATCTTGAAGACTACTATATCAATAGCCATATCCAAACATTAAATAATACTTACTACAAGCCTGGATTTGGCTCTATTTTCCTCATCTGAGCAACCTAAATAGATCTTTCCATAGATCTTTCCATAAAGATCTTTCCATAAAGATCCAGAAAGATCTATGGATCTATTCCATAAAGATCCAGAATTATCCCTTAAGCATGGTTTAACACACACACACACACACACACACACACACACACACATATGTTAAACCTATATATATATATATACACATATATATATTAAACCTATATATATTAAACCTATATATATATATAAACCTATATATATATAAACCTATATATATATAAACCTATATATATACATATATATATTAAACCTATATATATATATATATATATATATATATATATAAGCAAAGGTTTAGCAGGTTTAGCATATATATATATATATATATATATGCTAAACCTGCTAAACCTTTGCTTATACATTGTTCCCAATATAATGGTAAAACTGAGGATCTTTCATTGGCTACTGCTTCCCAGCAACTGGGTTGCAACCCTTGAAACTTAAATCCATGGACCTGAAACTCACACTGTGGCAGCTGTCCTTCCTGATACACACTTGCCTAGCTTGTTTTTATATTCTGCTTTTGGGAGGCTCAGTTTTGTATTAAGAAAGCCATATGTATCACAGGTCAACACCTCCTGGTGTTGGAATAGCAAAGTTGTTACAGTGTTTTAACTGATACACTGGAATCTTTTCAGAAAATTGCCATTTAGTCTACATCTCCAGCATTTACCTCCCCTCCATTCATGTGTATCCTTTTAGGTTTTAGTACTTTTAATCTGTCTGTCCCACAACTGTGAATCCCTGGAATAGAAAAACGTTTCTTCTTAAAATAAGAAAATAGTTGACTGAGAAAAGTTTTACTTTAGTTGGGACTATCTTTTTATAAAAAATAGTCATAGGAACTGAATATGTGTTTTGAATTTCTTCCCAGGATATAATTGCTGTTGGAGTATCTATTATTTGCTATGACATTGCTCGGTCTTTTACCAACATTATTTCTTTTTCTTTCTCTCTTTTTTTTCTCATAACGCTGCTATATAGATATACTATACTAAATTTTTATATGGTGAAATCAAGTTGTAGAAAGATTAAAGTCACCTACCTTTTAAGTGGGAAAAGTGGCATTTGAAAGCCAGTCATCCTACTACTCTGTGATGTTGCCTCTAAGCAGAGAATAAAAGGCCTTTCTATCCCTCAACACCTCTAAGCAGTTGCCTCTGACTTCAACTTAAATGGTCTCACTTTTCCAACACTTCCCTATCAACCCCCACATGCTATATCTAATATAATATTTAATCAGATATTGGTTTTGGTTGGTAACTATTTCGCATGTATATATAATTATTCAATAATATTACTGTAAGCTCTGTGATAGAAAAAATACTATTTCACTGATTTTATTTTAATTTTTGTACTTTATATAGCAACTAGTACAATGAAAACACATCTAGCAAATTCCTGCTGAACTGAACTTGGAAAAATAACTTTGTGTGAGTTCCTGGTGGGGAAATCTCTTTCTAAATCAAAAGTACTTTTATAAATATTTAAAACTATTTTCAATGTTAGTGTCAGGTACTTCTTGTATTTCTTGATAATTGTGGCATAAATGCAGACAACATAACCAACCTCTCTTCCTTCCTTCTTTCCTTCTTTCCTTCCTTCCTTCCTTCCTGCCTTCCTGCCTTCCTGACTTCCTTTTTTCTTCCTTTCTTCCTTCCTCCCTTCCTCCCTCCCTCCTTATCTCCCTTTCTCCATCCCTCCCTCCCTCAGTCCCCTCTCTACCCCCTTCTCTCTTTCTCACTTTCTTTCTGTTACTGGGATTAAACACAAAATCAATTTATGGAAATGTCTTGATTTATTTTCAAACCTTTGTACCCATTTCCATTAATTCAAAATATATTGATATAATATAGGATGCAATGGCTTTAAACACTATAGTAACTAAATCAATGTTAAAACATGACCAAGTTGAATTCTTGATTTCTTTTCTAAAATCAAACAGTACATCTTGCTTCAACTACAATGTTTTACCCACAGATTATAGAACATATTATTCAGTAAAATTCACAAATAGGAGTCAATATACTTAAAATTATTTAAAACTTTACAGGTGAATATTTTCATAATAGCTACTTAACTCTTTAAAAATAAGCCTCTACATTATTTTTCTAATTCTAGTATGTCCATAACAATAGATGAAAATATGTAGCAAATGTAATATAGGACAAAAATTTATACTCACTCATACCTTTGCTATTAAGACCCCCCAAGATCACCAGAGATATTAGTGACAGTGATAAAAAGAAAAAAAATAACCTAAAATGTTCACAAAAATTCAACACAAGTTGGCATAATATACAAATATTCCCTTTAAAACATTCATTGAACATATACAAAGTGGCTTCTGTATATTCATGGCACTGGTAATAATAAGGGGCATGAAGGGGCATGATCTAAACATCCGCTCATCTTTTGGGAACTCCAGAACCTAGTTCTCAAACTTCTATAACTATCCACACTCTCTTGCTTTTTGGACATTGCCAGAGAGTTAAGGAGTTAATGGAAACTTAATCCTCCTTGTAACATTAGCCATGGGTAATAGAAAAGACAAGACAACAAAATGCTTTGTCTAATTTCCTAGCTAAATTTAATAAATTGGAAGGCAGCCTTTAATCGCCTAAGGGATGCCCCAGCTTTACTCACTCTCCTTTGGCTTTAACTTTGATTGTAATTAAAATTTTGATATGTCATCTTCAATTTAAATCACCAGAGATGGGTGTTGTTTCAAGATTACTAGGCTTTTGCCTCATCAGCCATTAGTGATTAGGCATATTTGACTGGTTATCATTCTCTCTATATTCCCTTTGAAAATATACTGACAGGTGCTATTCAGAGGGTAACCACTTCACTCTTGGTCTTAGGAATTTGTGAATCAACCTAATTAGAAAGCTTGTTAATCTGTGAAATGAGTTTGACAGATATGATCCAAGCAATTGTAAATATTGCCATGTTCTTCACCTGTTTTCTGTATGCTTTTCTCTAATGGTGGTGGGGTGGACATTAAAATGAACATTAACGTTTGACTGAAAGACTCAGAGAGTAAGAGAGGCCAATATTACATTCAACATGATAATTTTCCCAAAGAGAAAACAGAGATTATTCTCCCTGTAAGAACCAGAGAGATTTTCCAAAACCTTAATTATTCAATATGTACTCTCCAGGTCAAAAGTTTTTATAAATTCCCACCACAATTAGAAAGAAAGTGAAACTCTAATCCTTTGTAGAAACTCCAGTTGATAAGACCCTATATTATATCTGGTCCTTGACTCTTTTTCTGATCTTATTTCCTAACCATTCTTGACCTTTCTTTCGTTTAAGTTTATTTCTTTATTTTTGAGAGAGAGGGAGAGAGGGAGCGGGAGAGACAAAGACAGAGACAGAGACATAGAGGAGGGGCAGAAAGAAAGGAAGAGAGAATCCCAAGCAGGCTCTATGCTGTAGGTGCAGAGCCCGACATGGAGCTCAATCTCGTGAATTGTGAGATCATGACCAGAGCTAAAGGGATGATCACTTAACTGACTGAACCACCCAGGTACCCCCATTTGTCACCTTTCTAACTCATTTTTGGCCAAACTGGCTTTCTTGATAATCCTTGAATAAAACAAGCACATTCCAACCTTTGCAGGTTTTGCTTCTGCTTTTTAATGTCACCTGTTCTTTGCTAGCATGCATCTCTAGGTATTCTCATGGCTGCCTTGCGTATGTCTTACTCTGTGGGAGGAATCAATCACCACTAACAACAATAACAAATAGAGAAATATTTCCTGTCAACAAAACTCTACTGGAAGCGATCCCTGGTTTGAGCCTGCACATCCTCTACTGGACTTCTTATGCCTACCATACCATCTTATATTATATAATTATATTATATTATATTATATTATATTATATTATATTATATTATATTATATTATATTATATTATATTATATTATAAATAAAATTCTAAAATAAAAAAGAAGTCAGTGTTTGTCATTTCAAGGCATTGAGGTTTTGATCCTGTTTGTTAGCAGTAGGTTCCAAGCACATCTTAAATTGGTCAGGGTTAATTTCAGTTTTTTTTCTTTTTTTTTTTAATTATTATTTTTATTAAGAAAATTTTAATGTTTGTTTATTTTTGAGAAAGACAGAGATAGAGCACAAGCAGGGGAGAGGTAGAGAAGAGGCAGACACAGAATCCAAAGTGGGCTTCAGGGTCTGAGCTGTCAGCACAGAACCCAACATGGGACTCAGACCCTCAAACTGAGAGATTATGATCCGAGACTAAGACAGACACTTAACCAACAGAGCCATCCAGGTGCTCCTAATTTCATTTTATTATTTATGGATGAGTAATGGTCACAGTATAATTTATGAAAATGTTCATCTTTTTCTGTTTTAACAATGCTAGTTCTAAAGTACTCTCCATACTCATATCCGTGTGTAGTTGGATTTGTAATCCCCTTTGCTTCTCCTACATACCTAGAAGGTAACAATCTTCCTTATAGTAGATGGCAACACAGAATTTAACATAGCTTGAACTTTTACCAAGGTTATCTTGTAAAGGGTAGAACCAAGAATGAAATTAAGAGATTAAGATTCAAACCACTGCTCTTATTTTTACATTATATTCTGGCAAATGTATATGTCTGCAGGGTTAATAAGGTGCTGTGAAGTGTTATTAGTAAAGTACGCTCTGGTATATTTTAAGATTTTTACTCTCCTCCTCCCATTTCCAACAAGCATGAGGGGATTTTTCTCTGATATTAACTGTGGGAATCTGATCAGGCTCCCAAAAGTAAGTCTCACAATACTGTGGGGGCTTCCTGATGATTCAGTCCTCCCTAAGTTGGTAACATCTCTGTTTTTCACAGGGAGCCTCTAGCAATTTGTCAATTCTAGTTCAGGATTTCCTACCCTGGCATTGTTTGTCACAGCTGTTTCTACTAGTGATTCTCTGCTCTGGTAAGCTATTAATCTCTGTATTCACCTGTCTCTCCAGTATCAGGTAGCAGTTTGCGCTAGGTGCATCCTTCTCTTAGGGATCCAACAAGAGTTGTTGAATTTTCAGTCTGTTCAACTATTTACTTGTTGTTAAATGGAGCGGCAGCTTCCAAGCTCCTTATAGGTAAAGCAAAAACCAGAATTCTCTTCACTTTTTTTTCAGTTTATTTTCTGTTTTCCAGATTGGGTTAATTTTATTTTCTGTCCTTAAATTCACTAATCCTATCCTCTGTCATCTACATTTTATTATTAAACCTGTCCAGAGAGGGTGTTTTTTTTCCCTTAAATTATAATCTTTATATCATATTTTTCAGTTCTATAATTTTCAAGTTTCTGTTTATAAATTCTGTTTTATGCTGAGATTTTCTTTATTTAAATGAAAGTTGTATTTAACTGTTGAAGAATTTTTATAACAGTTGCTTTGAAAATCCTTGTCATATAATTCCAGTATCTGGTTCACCTTAGTGTTTCTGTCAGTTGATTATCATTTTGTTCAAGTTGTGATTCTCTTGATTCATGGTATGAAAGGTGACATGAGTGCACCCTGGAGCATAAGAGGTATCCCAAGGCCAGGTGACTTTTGGTAAAGGAAAGGTGTGGCAGGTTCTCCCTACAGGTGGCCTCAGGCTGCCGTTCCTATGGAGGGGAAGATGGTCTCAGCCAGGAGGACTATGAGGCTTGAGGTGGTCTCAACCATAGTAGGACTATGAGGCTTCCCAGATGGGGTCACTTAATGATTTTTATACCATTTTACTGATTCTACACACTGCTTGCTGTGAGTGAATCATTTTTTCTAGTCCTCCCAGCTTGTCCTGATTTCTCTGAGGACAAGAGGAGAATCTTAGATCCATGAGTATGAAGAGCTTTCCTGCACCAGGCCACTTACTAGAGCTGGGTCTCTCCTGGTGCCCAGCCATCTTAGTTCTCAGTTTGTTTGGTAGAAAAGGAGAGTCTCAGGCCTGGCAGAGAATGGGAGTGCTTCCGTATCTGCTTATTTTGGAAAAGGCTCCCAATCTATCTCCCAATGTTTTCAGAGGGATTTCCATTCAATCCAGGGCCAGAATGAATGTGCCTGGGCTATATTCTATTTTTTTCCTTGGAAATCAAGAAATAAGAGGGCTGAGGAGCCATCCTCCGTTGGGTGGGGTGGATACAAGTCACTGCTACTGCACTATTCCTCCAATGCCAGGGTCTCAAACCGATTCTCCTTCTTACCACATGTCAGCTGTCACCATTTTTAGGGTTTATAGTTTTATTTAGTAGGGAGGATTAGGAAAAGGCGGGTGTTCTGGCATCTTGTCTACACTGAAAGAGACCTGTGGAATTCTTCCTGAAATATAAATATGAAGATTCGTAACAACTGTATCAAGTCACAACCTACAAGCAGAGCTTGCAAATCTAAATATTTAGGAAAATTCTCAGGTCATTCTGACAGGCAATAAATAAACTGCAGATAAATTGCAAATTTGACACACAGAATATCTAAACATGGCATGATTATTCAACCTGAATTGTTTTAACTATTATTTGCATTTTAGTAAATATTTGGCTTGCATGTGTAGTTTTCAATACATGTTACAGGTTGTATTTTTGTATTTATTTTTTTTAATTTTTTACTATTTTTTTTTTCTTGAGAGAGAGAAAGAGAGCGAGCAAGCAGGGGAGGGGCAGAGTGAGAGGGAGAGAGAGGATCTGTCAGCACAGAGCCCAACACGGGGCTCGAACCCAGGAACAATGACATCATGAACTGAGCCAAATTCAGATGCCTAACTGACAACCACCCAGATGTCCCTGTCACAGGTTTTAAAGAAAAGATATATGCCAATAGTAATTATGCTATTCCCAGGAATTTATTAATTCTTTAGAGATAAATATTCTAAAAACATCTCTATAAATTTCAAAGCAATTAAGGACTGGTGATAAGCCTCCCTCTGAGGCTAGTTTCATTAAATACTGTGTGAAAAGAGAAGAGAATGAATAAAACTTTAGGTTTAAATTACCAAGTTAGCACAAATAGACTTGAGATTTAACTGTGTTCATTATAAAACGCTGTGAAGAGATATTCTCGATTATGAGAAGTAAATTCACAGACCTATGGTCCTGAGTTCAGTAGAGATAAACAATGAATGTGTAATTTGTCTCCATAAGGAATTTCTATGCTGTGATCTGGTGGGCTTTTACCTAATTTTATGATGCTAAAACTAACATAGAAACATAACTCAACACATTTTGTCCTTGATTAAGAACAATTTTATGTTGCTGTAATTACTCTGAAAGAATTCAGGATTGTACTCATTATAATTGTGCTTTTATTCTGCATGCCTCTATATTTCATTGGGAATAAAAGGAAAAATCAATTTCCTTATTTTCTAACAAAAGGATCTTTTGTTGGAAGTAGCGACGATTGCCCTCTAAAAAAATGAAAGAGAGAAAGAAAGGGGAAAAAAAAAGAAAGGAAAAAAAAGGCTTCAGTCCAAAGGAAGAAATAACAACCTGCTTGTTAATTTTTATTCTATTCCTCAGTGTGGTTTTCTTAACTGGAGAAACACAGAATCACAGCATAAATATTCAGAAGCCAGCACCCCATTTCTCACCTGGGTTGATTTTCTGTTCTTTTCAAAGTTAAGTAACAACAGCTAGAACTTTTACATTAGTAAAATCTACTTCTTATAAAATAATAGATCAATCCGCCTCTTGCTCCCTAAATATTTCAGCTAATATAGATTACAAAGCAAAAATTTTGTTTTAGAAAAAAGAAATATTAACCAAATTCTGGAAAGATGGTTTAAAGTAATTTAAAAGTAAAACAAAGAAGTAAAGCATAATAAAGCAGACAAAGAACAATAGTGTTTAATAAATGAGAGTTTGTAAATAAAAAACAATAAAACTCTTATCCTGAGCTCATATAATATATTGAAACAAAATTCAAACATTGAGCATTGATTTTGATCCAGAAAGCCAAGCTATCTCTTTCCTGACTTAGGTAGGGCATCTCACAAATAGTTTTCAAAAATCAGCGTTCCACACAATATATGCTTAGCCAATCAAATTCATATACACCTCACATGTGACACTTCTCTTCATCTCTATTCTGATTGACACCATCCTGATTGACAATCCATAGCTATATTGCTTTCATTTGTTTTTCTTTTCCATTACACTTGAAACGCGCGCGCACACACACACACACACACACACACACAGGAGGCACACACCATTTCAATAATCCTTAAGTGGGAAATCATAGAACTGGACAGTATGAGAAAGCCTTGACATGACACTCACTCTCCTCCCCCCTCATCCTAGTTGTACACACAGTACAGCCCCAATTTCATCCCAGGTTGAAAACCACAGATGTGAGCCAAAAGAAAACAAGTCTCCCTCTTGTTCAAAAACATTGATCATTTTTAAAGGGTCTAATTTAGATATGATTCAGACATTACTTTGTAGTTTTGTGTCTCAAAGACAGGACAGCTCATGCTGTTTCTATTTCCTCTAATACCAAACACACATATATAAACAACACACAAACACACACATACACACACAGATGAGAGAGAGAGAAGGGGGCAGTGGGGAGAGAGAAAGAGGGAATCTTTATAAATCCTGGCTTGGATTTGGCTTGTTGGGATCTTAGGATTGGTTAACCTGATTCTGAAGATGAAGAGAAAAAACTACCCTACAAGAGCTAGTTCTAAACAACTGCATCAGAGATCTGTTTCCTCCATTTTCACAATTCATTCTTTCAATAAATATTTATTGAGAGCTTTATAGACACTAGACATTATTCTCTGTGTTAGCACCCATATAAACAAAGTAGAATTTGATGGTAAGTAATTAAGAAGGTGCTAGGAGTTCCATGAAAGCCACAAGTTAGACTGTAGAACAGCTAATTTACAGAAAGAACAAGGGGAAATACAACTAAGAAGAGCACTTCTGGTGTCAGAATAAATCTCACATATGAACCTTAAAAATGATCTTCTGAAATTTTAATTGGATCAGACTGTGCAGCAATTTATGCCCCAGGACACTGTCAAAATCAGTAAGCAATCAACCAGCATTTAGCAGAAACTTGGAGCTGGTGTGATAACTAACAGAGTCAAACAGTTTGACACAGAGATCAAGAAAGGGACTCTCAAAAAGTCCTGCTAAAATCACTGTTGTCCCAGGGTGACAGTGAGCATGCCCAAGACTGTACACTCTGTAAGGAGGGACATGAGAGGCTTCACACTGCATAGGAAGTAGACCTCACTAAAACCATCCAGCCAGGCTGCTAAACAAGAAAAGAACAAACAAAAAACCAATAATGAACCTTGAAGATTAGAGGAAAGTAAACTGGCTATAATATATTGTCTAAAATATCTAGTTTTCAGCGACAAAAAATAAATGAGAATTTGAAGAACCAGGAAGCATGACTTACACACAGGGGGAAAAAAAAGTAGGTACTTATAACAAGTCTGTGAGAGAACCTAGATGTTAGACTTAAGGACTTTAACTTATTCACTATCAATATGCTCAGAAAACTAAAAGAACTAAATGATTAAAGAAGTAAAGGAAGGATTGAAGAGAATGACTCATCAAACAGATGACACAGAATATAAATATTGAGACAATTGAAAAAAGGACGGAATGAAAATTCTAGGGATTAAAAAGTATAGTAGCTAAAGTTAAAAACTAAAGGGGTCAACAATAGATAGGAACGGCAGGGGCGCCTGGGTGGCGCAGTCTTAAGCTTCCGACTTCAGCCAGGTCACGATCTCGCGGTCCGTGAGTTCGAGCCCCGCGTCAGGCTCTGGGCTGATGGCTCAGAGCCTGGAGCCTGTTTCCGATTCTGTGTCTCCCTCTCTCTGCCCCTTCCCCGTTCATGCTCTGTCTCTCTCTGTCCCAAAAATAAATAAACGTTGAAAAAAAATTAAAAAAAAAATAGATAGGAACGGCAGAAGAATCAGTGTACTTGAATAAAGATTGAGTTGAAAAAAAAATTAAAAAAAAATAGATAGGAACAGCAGAAGAATCAGTGTACTTGAATAAAGATTGATAGAGGTTATACAATCCAATGAAGAGGGGAAAAAATGAAGAATGAAAAGATCCTGAAGAAAACACAGAACAGCATTAACTGTTCAAGCATACGCAGAATGGGCATAAGCAAAAGGAAAAGAGAGAAAAAGAGGCAGAAAAATTATTCCAAGGAAGAATAGCTGAAAACTTCCCCAATTTAAAGAAAAACATTAACCTATGTATCCAAGAAATGCAACAAACTCTAGGAGCATAAACACAAAGAGGTCCATATACAGACACATCTTAGTAGAAACTGTCAAGAAACAAAGAGAAAGGTAAAAGTAGAGATCACACACACACACACACACACACACACACACACACAAACCCAAAAACTCATGACATAAAAGGAAACCCAATACAATTAGATTCTGATTTTTCACCAGAAACAATGTTGGCCGAAGGGTATATTCAAAGCACTAGAGGACTAAAAGAAAACTGTTGCCCACATTATGCCTGGAAAAAATACTTTTCAAAAATGAAAGTAAAATAAATATTTTTACGTGTGAACAAAAACTGAAAGTATTTGTTGCTAGCAGGCCCACCTTGCAAAAAATACTAAAGAAAGTTGAAAGCAAGTGATGTAAGTAATTCAAATCCACAACACAAAACACTGGTAAATTTCTTCTCCATTCTTCTCTTAATTGATTTTAAATCAATAGGATAAGTCAATATGTGTGTATGCATGTGTATTGTTGGGACTATAATACATAGAAATATATTTGACAATTAAAACACTCTGTTTCAGATTCTGTGTCTCCCTCTCTCTCTGACCCTCCCGCATTCATGCTCTGTCTCTCTCTGTCTCAAAAATAAATAAACGTTAAAAAAAAAATTAAAAAATAAAACACAAAGGAGGTAGACGAGAGCAGAAGTCAGTTGCAATAAGGAATTTACACCAGTTGATAATTCAAATCCACAGAAACAAATGAAAAAAAAAACAGAAATGGTAAACAAGAATGTCAACATAACAAAACATATAAATATATATTATTCTTTCTCTTCTCATGTTAAAAATATGCTATATTATATACAGTAATAGTTAAAACGATGTACCATTGGTTTGTATCATATATAGATATAACATGCATTACAGTGATAGCACACAAGTGGGGGAGAGGAAACAGAGCTATACAGAAATAACTCTGGGAGGCTGCGGGGCATTGGAGGACCAACACTATAATGTTATTCAGGTTGTTATTTATAATGTTATTGTGCTATGAGTATAAAACAAAATCTGGCTCTGACACAAAGACCTCATGTGTACATTTAGGATTGAGTTAACAAAGAAAAATATGAAAAACCTAACATTAGTTGTAGGAGTTCAGAGAACAGGAATCATAGTAAGTGGAGAAATAGAAAACAGGGTTGTACTGTATTCAATTGAACTGTAGACAGGGAAGAAGGCATTAAAGTCCATTAAAGACTATAAATCATTTTGTAAACTTTTTACTTCTTCCCAAGAATAATGGGAAAAAATTTTAAGTGGCAAAGATTTGTGAGTTTGAGCCCCATGTCGGGCTCTGTGCTGACAGCTCAGAGCCTGGAGCCTGCTTTGGATTCTGTGTCTCCCTCTCTCTCTGTCTCTCCCCTGCTCATGCTCTGTCTCTCTCTGTCTCAAAAATAAATAAAACATTAACTTTTTAAAAAATTATTTAACTGACATAATGAAGATAACCAGGGGATGGATACAGGGAGAATGATTAGGAGACTATAATGGGAGTAGAAAGAAGAAGGAAGAGGAAGAGAAGAAATGCATTCAAATTAATAAAAGTTAAAAACAAAGAAGGTTAACATTCCCAGAACTTTATAATGCATGTGATATGAGGGTTAAGTATAAGAAGCTTATTCCAGATAACTCCTAGTTTTCTCCTTTGTGTCACTGGACTAAAAATTGTACCAGTCATTAATAAAGAACAGCAGAAAAAGATGAACTTTGGAGTCAATGCTTGAAGGTCTCTAAGACTAGTCTGCAGCTCAGAGGGGAGGTCTGAATTTGTCATTTATATTTGTATTGTGATGATTTATATTTGTAAACCATCTTTTCTTGTTTCAATGTAAAATCACTCTTGGGATATTTTTATATGCTAAATTTAAGAAAATAATTAAAATGAACTAATCATCCACCAAAGCAATTAAAAAAAATCAACTGGCAAATTGTTAGGACTAGGAAAGACTTCAGCAAATTGTCACATAAAAGATAAAGTTTAAAAATTCAGCAGCATTTACTGAAGCTGACAATAACAAACTAATCATAAAATTAAATATAAGACTCCATTAAGAATAGTAAGAGGGGCACCTGGGTGGCTCAGTCAGGTGAGCTTCCAATTCTTGATTTTGGCTCAGGTCATGATCTCACACTTTGTGAGTTTGAACCCCACATTGGGCTCTACAATGACAGTGCAGAGCTTGCTTGGGATTCTCTGTCTCCTTCTTTCTCTGCCCCTCCCCTGTGCCCTCACTCCCATCCTCTCTCTCTCTCTCTCAATAATAAACATCAAAAAAAAAGTATAGCAAGAACCATAAAGTATATAGTATATTAACTAGGAAAATATAAGACCACTTTGGAGAAAAGTTTAAAATTCTGATTAAGGACATTGAAAATAATCTAAAAAACTGGAATATTCTCTATGGTTTTTCATGGTGACTAACATTGTTGCAAGGTCAATTCTTCTCTGTTTTGTTTGTTAAACTTTAGTATGTATCTGGAAAGTTAAAATACAGTAAGTACAGTTCTATAACTCAAGTAGGATGGGACAGATTGTTTAATAATGGCATCTAACGTGATGCCAGATGACAGATTGGGAGAAGGTATCTGTAAAATCTAATATGGAATGAATGTCTAAGGAGAAACACAAAAAAACAGCTATAACCCCCTAGAAAGCCTATGACCCTAATTGAAAAAAATGGGCAATGTAATGTCAGAATAATTAGAAGATCTAGATATCCCAAAGGTTAACTAATATATGGAGAAACTGTGAGACTAGTAATTGGATAAATACTCATTAAAACAAGAATGTGATGTCACTTTAGAAACAGTGTATTGGCAAATATTTGAAGCTTAGATAATGCCAAAGGTGGGTAGGAATGTTATAAAAAAAGAAAAAAAGAAAGAAAAACAAAAACAACAACAACAAAAACCGAACAAACAAAACCCCCCACAAAACTTTTCTACACAGGAGCAGAGAATAATGCATCCATTCTGGAGATTAGTTTTGGAATACTTAGTCCAGTTAAGTGTAGGAATACCCTATGACTTGACACTTCTTCTCCCAGTGTATATAAAAAAAGGAAATGCACCCACAGGTACATGGGTGGCCTATGTGAAGATGCTCATTGTTGGTCATATGTAGTTTCCAGGAGACAGAGGCAATCTGGAGCTCATTGTTGGGATAGTCATTAATGTGAAAAACTAAGAAATACACTGGAGGTCAAAGGGTGAAGGAGCACCATGATACAGTCAGAGGGAAAGGTCCAGATGTGCATATATAGGGACTGAATACATGCAGACACATCATTTTTACCAAAGGAAAAAAAAAATGAGGTCTAAACCCCAATATCATTTGGTTAAAATAAAATACATGGACATATGCCAACACTTTAAAACATACAAACAAAAAAATACACATTAAACACTTCAACGGATGTGTAGGAGGAAGGCAGGAAACAGGGGATATGGGATTAAGATGAAGGAAATAAATAAATTGATAAATTGAGAAAAAGGTTCTTCAGGCCATGATAATGATAATGTGCCATGGAAGAAACAGTATGATATAATCTAATCCTCTGCATGTGGAGGGAAGGGAGGAAAAGATAGGTGAACCCAATACTCTGGAAGAATTTTATGTCAAAATTTTTAAGTTCCCTGTCTTACTCTTTTAGAACTTTATCACAGGGATAAATGACTGCTAATATGATAAATTAAAATATTACTACTAAATGTAGCAAAATTACATATTTAAAAATATATAAATCAATGTAAAATTAAAAATATATAAATACATATATAATAAAATATGCATATTTATAAAATATTTGTAACATATTGCACTTTACATAGCATGTTTTTCATGTGTTGTCTTGACTGTAATTTTGTCAGTTTTGAGACAAGTGCTCTCCCATCAATGAAAAATGTGGCACTCAGAAAGATTGAGTGACTTCCTTAATAAGGTGCCTCAGCTAGGAGAGGTGGAGCTGAGGCTAAATCTAGGCCTTCTGCCTACATCTTTGAATTATATACCATGGTGGGAATGAGCACTGAGGTTTTAACCTATTATAGCTTCCACTTAACATCAGGCAAGGTTCCCTGGGGCTTTACTAAAAGGAAGAAAAGAGTTGGAGAGTGGAGAAGCAATTCTGCCAAGGTTCTGAGATAATACAAAACTTTTTTTTTAATGTCTTAATTTATTTGGTGCCAGAAGGATTTTGGAATAATCAAACTTGCCTTATTTTTCCTGTTCCTAGAGTTGGTCCTCCTAAAAGTCATCTGCTAAAGCAGGTCTTCACACAAAACCTAGACTAATCAGGTTTCATAACTTGTGCAAGACAAAAGGATGTTTAAAGAGGCAGGACACAATGATCTGGTAATACTTGTTAGAATATAAAATAAATATTGACCAACAGGAAGAATCGTTTGGGAACTGCTTCCCCAAGTCAGTATAAACACAATCAACTGCTGGTCTTTTTCAGTTTCAAAAAGTCACATTTGATGTGGCTCTAACACAGTGTTGAAAAAAGGGGAGACTGAGCCCCGGGATTTTGCTAGTTACGGTATTCATTTTTGTGGGTACAATGGTGGGCAAAATTAACACAGTTCTTTCCATGATGGGACCTATAGTCTAGAATGAAAAACGAACAAAAGCAATAGGATATGTTAGTTTTTGCTAGGAGTACAAAGTGCTGTGGAGTACGAGAAGGAAATGCTAAATTGATGGATCTTTATATGTAATATTTTCATTTCTGATTATGAGGAACCTTGAACATACCTAAAAAATAGACAGGATAGAATACCCCATCCATACCTCCACCCATTTCTCTTTTGCCTTTATTATTTGAAGTAAATTTTTGTAATTTCAAAAATTAATGTGTTACTATATACTTATAAAAATAGGGAATCATTTTTAAATTAGGTATCAGTATAAATTTAGGAGGATCCCAAAATGCTGAAAATGTCCAAACTCTCTTGGGTAGCTAGTAGCACATTTTTGCATTAGATAGCTAGACTACCTATTTTTGCCTTGCATTTAATAAACTTGTTAGAGTATTCCGTGCATTCAAATATCTATAACTAGATGAAAAAGTCCTAGTTTTCATTGGTGGTTTATTATTTTATTAACTCATTGGTTAGGCATAACTTTCTCCTACTCGAAATATAAATTTAAAAAAAATTCAGTTGAATAAACAGTTACTATAATACTTGCTGGAGGAGAAAAACTTCAGTTGAAAATGGAGGATATATATGCAGAGCCCTATTCAATAAAGAGAATGTAGAGTTGCCTTAGACTATTTGGGCTCTTATAGAAAAAGTATCACAGACTGGGTTATTTAAACAACAAACATTTCTTAATAGTTCTGGATCCTGAGAAATCCAAGATCAGTACACTTGCAGGTTTGGTACCTGGTAGGATCTGTTTCCTGGTTCACCAACTGCCATCCTCTTGCTGTGTTCTCTCATAGAAGAAAAGGGCAAGGAAGCTCTCCAGGGCCTCTTTTACAAGGGCACTAGTTCCATTAACTACAATGCCTCCCAAAGGTCCTACCTCCAAATATCATTACACTGGAGATTAGGTTCAACTATAAATTTGGGAGGGGGGCACAAAGAGTCTATAGCAAGGGGGTGATGTTACTATGATATATGTATATTATCGAGGATTAGACATTATGACTGCCCCTATCAACTTGTATTTCTTTATTAAAGAGTGTCATTTTTTAATAGTGAAAACTCATACCTAACTTGTATATAGAACTTGTCACTGATCTTCATCCACTTGATGCATGGGTAGTATAAATGGTGTCAACATAGTAGAGGATGCGATGCTCAACTCCATTAGAAATCTTGAGGTCTTACTGTTGATGTAAGTCTATCACAGGCTGCTAAAAATTTGCCAGAAGACAAAAACTACAAAATTAAATTTAGAGTAAATTTATTTTTCCAATATCTCCTGATAATGTTCCTGCTGTTTGTCGTGGCATTACTGGTAAGAGTAGAAAATGTAAAAGGATTCTGAAAAATTATTCTGAGGAAAGTATTTTGTTGCTTATATAAGGTTTGGTCAAAATGCATCCCTTTGAGTATGTTGAAGGGATCATTAGCCTTATATGGCAGATATAATATTTGGGAAGTCCCCTATGAGCCTATGGCATTTGTATTATATATTTCAGTACAAGACCCAAAGGCTCTTGCTATTGAAGTAGTAGTTCCAGAATTGAGAACAATAGTAGTAACAATAAAATCATAAAGAAGCAAAACAAAAATAACATAACTTGCTCCCATTCTGACAAATCCAACGTCTCTCACACACCGTTTGAGTATTTTTACATAGCAATACAATTTTATTTATAGAACATTATATTCTGTCTTTTGTTATTTTTGGTATTAACAGGAAAACAATGCCACGTTGTGTTTTTTTGAAAACTTAGCCACATATTCATTATTTATTGGTTACTACAAACTTCTATCCATGGCAAATATGGTGGTTAAACAATAATTATGTTGCTATAACACACTGCATTGTACCTTTCTCACATCATTTCTCTAGTGTTGTCTATCAGGGACTTGCACTATCTGATCTTATCTTACTATTGCTTGTTTTCTTTGTTTTAAACTCCTGATCCAAACCTTCATCCTCTTTATCAAAACTTTCTATGATTCCTTCAACTCACACTGATAACATGATATTCTAAAGTTGTTTTAATATTTATTCTCTTTGATAACTGGATATCACATACTTTTTCAATTTTCATATCTTTTTGTGTTAATATGGTTTACCTTTTTACCTAGACCACAAACTCCTTAAGAGTGAGGTTATACAGACTCTTAATTATAGAGAATTGATGTTTACCAGAGGAGAGAGGGCTAGGGGAATGGGTGAAATAGGTGGTCGGGAATAAGCAGAGCACTTGTCATGATGAGCACTGGATGATGTATGGAATTGTTGAATCACTATTTTGTACACCTGAAACTAATATAACACTGTATGTTAACTAACTGGAATTAAAAATAAAAAAGAATGAGGTTTATGGATTAGAGTTTTTTGTTGCAGCCTATTATACCTCTGGTGCTGAAAATTTCATTCCAGAGCCAGCTAATAAGCATCCCTTAGTACCTTCTTAGAACATGCTATCTCAGGACAGTCCAGAGACCTAATGAGCCAGAATATGCAGGTAACAAAGCCAGGTTATTCATGTGAACATTATAGTCTGAAGCACTGGCCTAACATGTAACAGCCTTCTGAATATGCTAAATGAATGACTGCTTGTTTATTAGTTGTTATATTCGTTTCCTAGGACTACCTTAATAAATGACCACAAACTGGGTATCTTAAAACAACAGAAATCTATTCCCTTACAGTATAAGTGGCCAGACACAAAAATCAAGTTGTCTGATGGGTGGGTTCTTTCTGGAAGCTCTGAGCAAGAAGCCATCCCATGCCTCTCTCTTAGTGTCTGGTGTTTGTTGGCAATCCATGACAAGCCTAGATTTGCAGATGCATCATTCCAAACTTTACCTCCATCTTCACATTGCCTTCTTCTATCTCTGTGTTCTCTCTTCTTCTTATAAGAATACCAGTCATTGAATTTAGGTTACACCCTAAATCCTAGGTGATTCTGTCTCAAGATACTGAACTAATTACATCCGCACAGACTCTACTTCCAAATAAGGTCACACTCTGAGATTCTAGGTGGACATGAAATTTTGGGAGGGAGTGTAAGAACAGTACTCAACCCACTACAGCCTTGTAAAAGAAAGGTGTAATCCATTACCTTCATCACTATTACGATATTTTTCGTTGTGGATGAGATGATGACACTCTTCTATCCCGGGGATCAGGCATGGCATGAGATCATTGTTGATAGAGATAAAAATGTGTTAATGTGCATTGTGGCTACCATTCCCCATTTATAAAATCCAAAGCCTAAAATGAGCATGCTCATGCTCGCTCCTGCTCACTCCCTCTCTCTCCCTTTTTCTCTCTCTCTCTCTTGCGTGCACACACACCCACAAGCACACACAGAGGCCTTTCTAACTCTAAAACTTGGTGTATGGAATCCCCATATGCCTTTTTTCATATTTATCCTTCCCACTAAATACTATGAAGTCAATAAACTTCCTTATACGCATCTCCTTATAGTCACTTTAAGAAAATGTAATGGTGCCGCTTGAATTCTCTGCACCTACTGTATTCATTTTTCATGGCTATCATAGAAGTAACTGAATATTTATAATGATTTTTTTCTTTCTTAAAGTCCATTTTCCTTACAGCTTAAAGTTAAATGATAAGCCAATGGCATTTACTGTGAGCTGTTTACAGATGTTTCCCCTTAATTTTGTTCAATTAACATCTCTACAACATGCTTTTTCTCTCTTGGAATGTTATTGCATGGTATATGTTAATGAATTCATACTCAGAAGCTTTTAAATTAACAGGAGCAATTGTGTAAAAAAAAGAAGAACAAGAAGAAGAAGTAGAAGAAATAAACATATGCAAATAAATAGGCTTTTTTCTATAAGTGATGATCTTGGTATTTTTAAATGTCACTTTTCTTCTCCATTTGCTAAAAATGTCTCATATGTAAACAACTCACAATCATATTGCTGACTCTGTTCAAAATACATTATAGAGTAGTAAGATAGCTGATTAAACGTTAGGAGGGATTCATTTAATATCTGAGTTGTTCAAAACAATGTTGGGTGTAACAACAAGGTTAGAAACATTTTTGCTTCATCCTCAAAACAGAGCAAAAATTACTTTCAAACATTTTTGTATGTTTGCATTTCTTAAAATACATCTTTTCCATATAAATATTTTTATATTTATTTGACCCCCTGTTAGTCAGCTAAAACCAGGAATGACTTGCTCATTTCAGTATTGTAAAATAAGCAAAATTTGCCTTTAGGCAACTAGCTGATAGTCTTAATGTCCCCTTGCTGTCAAGAAGTCCTTATCTCGTTATTCTACTTGTAGCTGTTTTATGGACAGCATTGTATATCGTAAAAAGGGAGGGGATAAGTACTCTCCTTAGGTACAAAGTTTAGGGGGTTACAAAACTAAAGTGTGCCAAAAGCTGATAATAAAGATGAACAGTATATTGGAGTTGCCCACATAAAACACAAAGTAAGCAGTGCAATTTGAATTCTAGATATGCAAATGTTGTTACAGATCATTTAAAAAAATTTTAAGTATACTTCACATAATAGTTCATCTAAAATTCAAATACTGCATGAAGTATACTTCCAGAAAATTTTTTCTTATTGTCCTAATATTAAAATTGAAATGTCCAATATATTTATTTGCTAAATCTGGCAATTCTAACTTTAATGCACTATTTTTAAAAAGTCAAAATTAATGTAAAAATTCCATGATGATAACAATATCAATTTTTAAATAGAGCCGGTATCAGTCTTACCGATTTTTCCTTTTTTTCTATGGCTCTAATATGGCTCATTACAGCACAGTGACTGATTCTAAGTTTTTAAAAATCACACTAAAATATAATTTATCTTGGAGCATCTGGGTGGCTCAATCGGTTATGTACTGGACTTCAGCTCAGGTCATGATCTCACAGTTTGTGGGTTCAAGCCCTACATTGAGCTCTGCACCGATAGCAGGGAGGCTGCTTGGGATTCTCTCTCTCTCTCTCTCTCTCTCTCTCTCTCTCTTCCTATCTCTGTGGCCCTCCCCCACTCTCTTTCTCTCCCAAAATAAGTAAATAAACTTTAATAAAACAAAACATAATTTATCTTAATTACTGATTAAGGAGTGCCCTCTAATTTTTCCCCCATGGCAAATGTTTCATTTGCTTTTTCACAATCTGAGCACTGCCTGGAATCTTCCTTAGCTCCTTATAATTTGCTCTCACCACAGGCCCTGGTTTTAATGAGGAACAATGTGGGTAGTGACCAGGTAGTCAGAAAGTTTAGAAAGAAAGGATTCCTAAACATTAGCTGATCTGATCATCACATTTGACTGAAGAATAAATTGAGGTCCTGGGAGGTGATCTGATTTGAATTGTAGTCACAAGGGAAATCATTGGCAAATTTGAAAACAGCAAACAAATCTCCCAACAGTCCAATACTACTGAGCTATTTACACACACAGACACACACACACAATTTTAGATTAATCTATAAAATGAGGTCATGGGGCACTTGACTGGTTCAGTTAGTAGAGCATGCGACTCTTGATCTCAGGGTTGTAGGTTCACTATACCCCACGGTGAGTATAGTGATCACTTTAAAGTAAAATCCTGAAAAAGTAAAGCACAACAAAATGAGTTCATAACCAGCCTGTTCAATTCTACCTAAAGTCACAATTACGAGTACTAAGAGAGAAAAATAATTGTACCCTTTATTTATTCTTCAAATACATATTGAGCTCCTTGTATGTACTAAGCATTATCCTCAGTATGAAGCATATAGTGATGAAAATGAAAGACCAGGTCCATTTTCTCTTGGACTTTCCATCACAGTGGGGCAAGGATAGTAGTAAACAAATAGAACCAACAAACAATGTAAGACAGATGTTGTAAAGTGCTAGTAACAAAGTAAAGCAGGATTATAATAAATGTGTCCCTCAGTGTGAAGGCCTATAGTAGATAGTATGGACACAAAAGATTTCTTTGAAAAAATGACAATGGAGAAGAGAGATGAATGTTGAAAGAGGCAATCAAGATCTAGATGAAGAACATTCCAGACAAAGGGAACAAAGAGAAAACCTGGAGAAGGGATGCAGTGTGGCCTAAATCAGAGGCAGTAGTCCATAAATTCTGGCATCGTGCAATATCCTTTTGCCTTTAGTTAACAATATATTTTTAAAAGCAGCTGGAAAAACTTTTTCAGGGCTATTTAAATTTTATGCTAGTGTTTGTAGAACCATATATTAGCTCTCAATCTGGAAACTGCAAGTAACAAAAATAAGTGGTAACTAGTCACATATGGCTATTAAAATTTAAGTTAATAAAATTAAATAAAATAAGAAATCCAGTCTCTCAGGGACACTAACCACATTCAAGTGCTCAATTAACCACACACACACACACACACACACACACACACACACATATATATATATATGATTTATAGAAGGAATTCAGCCCTTTGTATGCATCCATGTATTCATAATATTGAGTGACTGCCTACTACATGACAGATGACAGGAACTATTATAAGCAATGGATTTAGTAATGAACCCCAGAGGCAAAAATCCCTATACTCATGGAGCTTATATTTTGGTGATGGATAAATAGTGAGTTCATTATTGATAAATGCTGAAGAGGAAAAATAAAGTAGGTAAGAGGAATTGACACACTGGGGGATGTTGTAAGGAGCTGAAATAATAAAACCTCAGTAAGAACATGGTATGGGGGAAATATGTAAAGGACGCAAAAGGAAGGAGATACCGCTCCTCAGGAAAAAGAGCAGCCAAGTATGGCCAAGAAAAGGAGTTCAGCACAACCAAAGCAAAGTACAGAAAGATTAGCGGAGAAGGAGGAGCTAAAGACAAGGAGTTCTTGGGAACAGACCATTTAAGAACTTGTAGATCAGGGTAAGGAATTTGTATTCTAAGAACCTTTGGACAGGAATTTGCCTATGAAAAAAGCTTAACATTTTCTTTTTGCAAAGTATCAAAAAAAAAGGAACTATTATTATAGATGCATTATGAAAATTGTGTGAGAGGCACTTGTGTGACTCAGTCAGTACAAACATCTGACTCTTGATTTCAGCTCAGGTCATGATCTCAAAGTTTGTGAGATCAAGGCCCATGATTACAGATCATGGAACCTCCATCCATGGATTCTCTCTTCTTTTCTCTTCTTCCCCACCCCTGCTCATCCTCTCTCTCTCTCTCAAAATAAATAAATAAATAAACATTTTAAAATAATAAATAGAATATAAATTTTAAAAAAAGCATTTCTTGAAATGCTGTATTAATGTAGCATAATGGTAAAACATAAGTCTCTGTAAGTGACACCTAGCTTTGAATTGTAGCTTAAAATCTTTCCCAATAACTAAATAGAATTGGTCAGGTGACTTCCCCTCTTTAAGAGAGGAAACAGTTGACATGTATGGAATTCAATCATTGTACTGGATATAGGACTTAGGACTTAGAATCATGTCATTTAATCATGACAACAATCCCAGGAGATGGTACTTTATGTATTCTAATCTTACAGATTGAGAAAAGGAATCAGAGTGTGGTTACTTAACACTCCATATAGCTAATATTGCCAATCTCATACACTTGATGTGAGATTTAGAGTAATTCACGTAAAGCACTTAGCAAGTATATGTTGCACAATAATTATTATTATTAGTAGTAGTATTATGCTATAATCATCTGTGTAGCAGGCCTATTTCTGAAGCAGACACTGAAACACAAATATTCCAAAGCAAAATCATTGCAGATGGAAGCCTGACATTTACTTCAGTTGAGATCTTTTAAAATGGGCAAAATATAGTACTATTTGACCAGTCATTTCATAGAAATACATTTTGTTATGTTTCTCATTAATTAATATAGCATTCTATATTCTCAGAAGTATAGAAATACCAATCAAGTGTCAATTCAAGAATTACATTAACCATCTCCCTCACACTAAGGAAGAGCAAAACCAATGGGAAAATAAAATGATATCCATGCCTTATTATCCACACTTCATACAACAAACATTTGACTGTTTGAATTTTGAAAAACAAAAATGGACTGCCCACCTTGACGCTAATGAAAGGATCCTTTGTCATTAGAGTACAGCACCAGATGTAATTTAATCGCCATTAGTGTGAAAAAAAATGCATTATTTTTGTAGCCGCATACTTAGCATAGGGTGTGAGACATAAGAAGTGACCAAGAGTTGTTTTCTTCTCTGAATTAAATTCATGAGCTGCCTGTACCTTATGAAACAATAGGAAACATGTGTACCAGAATGAGACATCTTCATGCATCAAATTAGACTTGTTCCATTTCTTTCACAGAGGTGTAGATAAAATCACAGTGACAGGATAAGTTTCATTCACATATATATAACGATAAAAGGTGGAATGTGTCAAATGGAAGCTGAGAGAAACTAACAATAGGTGCTCTAGGACAGTGAGTGACTCTCACATCTCATCACTGAGACATCCACACATATGACACAACAGGAACAGCAATGCTAGACCCAACAGTTGACAGCAGCCTGGGATGAATGCATGATTTTTGATGCCTCTGCTGTAACCTCAATTATTCCCTATTTTGTGCTATTAAAGAAAGACTTTGGGAAGAAAAGTGACAGGGAGTGACATGATTACAGTAGCAGGACTATGGACTATGGTGAGAAAATGAGGCACCCAGGCTACAGAATGTAGGGAAGCACTCATTCCCCTGTGCAGGCACTTGCATGACTGCGAGAGTGAGTGCCCCCCAAGACTTTGTCTCCTAGGAGCCTGGCTTGCCTCACATGGTCAATGACCATGTGTTCTGCTTTGCTCAGGGCAGTCTGGGTTTACAATATATTTTTCTGGCTTAATTAATGTTAGTGCTTCCTTTCACTTTCAAGTTTTCACTGATTTGGATAAATTGTATGTTCATCATACTTATAAGGGTATTTCTAAATCCAGATTAAGGTAAATAATTTGAAAACATTCAATCATGTTTTCCTTTTATAAATGTCTTCTTTACAAATTCAGAACCGATTGAAAGGCATCTATGCTTTGAAATATCATAGTTGAAAACTGCTCTAGACACATAGCAGAAGGGAAAGACTCACTCTGGGCTAATATAGACCTGAAAACCTTTACAGAAGATATGAGCACTAAATTGATACATGATATAAAATTATATATGATTAAAAAAGTGAATATACTTCCAGGTTGGAAAAATAATTGATAAATACTATGTTGTACAGGAAACAGCTTATGTGTGGGGTTATGTGGGGCAAATATATTCCTATTTTACATTGCTTTCCTTTTGCCCCCCATTCCATAGGACATGTCCATGGGATAATATCCATTTAAGAAATTTGTTACTTAGATTTGGCCTACTTTTAACATACCCCTGACAATAAATAAGAAAATATTTATGTCAATATTTTAACAAAGAGCCTGCCTGATTGTCAGGCAGTTTTTACATTTGACCTCTGACTCCCCCATTTGGTCACAGCATCTTCTTTTGGGAAAGCCTTTAAGTGATTTGTGCATAAGCAATTAAATCAATAGATGTTAATAGGAGTAAAAAATATTTACTTCTGGGATTTCCCATACATGGATTAATTCTTCAGACACATGGAAAGAGGAGTTTGCTCTTGTAACCTTATACTTTGGAGTTAAGGTAAAGAATGGTGGCATAACTGATATTCCATAGCTCTGTGGGGCTTGCCTTTGTAATTCATAGAGGCTCAAATAGCGGTTGTATCAATCCCCTGGGTGTGCTCTGTTGGATAGCACTGTAATTAGCTGGTACAAGCTGCCTATACTAGCAGTTCTCAGATTAGAAGAAACAAAGCCAAGCACAGTGTCCACAGGTGGTACCTGGGAACAGAATGGGGGTCAGTGTTGACTGATCTCCATGGCATGTTAGGCCCTGTGCACTGACTCCACATCCAATTCTGGCTTTGTAGACCTTCATGGCAATATATAAACAGGACCCTTGCTATATACTTATATCCCATACACACACTTATCACTGACTATCAGTTTTGACTTTTCTTATCTTAGTGCCTATGGGGAAACATCTAGAGTCTAGATCAGATGGCAAAATAACAGGTGTGACTGCGTGAACAGGAAAGAGAGAGTAGGACTTTATTATGTAAGTTCACATGTACGTTGTCATTGCAGCTATCTGGTGAAAATGGGGAGACACCAAGGCATGCTCTAAGATGTTATTGCTTTTGAAGACAATAATTGGAAATTGTACACAGAAATGTGCTGACTTTAGGTATATGATTTATAAGGGATCTGAGGTATACTGTATTTGACATGCAATTGAGACATCTATTTTACCTAATGAATACTGCTCACTGCCAGCCAGCCACAGTGCCAGGAATAATTCAATTAACTTCTATAACAGAATGGATTTTAAACAAGGTAGAAAGCTAAGGCAACTAGCAGGAATAGAGGAATGTATAGTATAGAGGTTTAGGTTTGTGGAATCAGTTCAGAATTATGATTTTGCCATTCATTCCTTGTATACTATGTTCAGGTCATTTAATACCTTTGAACATGTATTCTCTTATCTGTAAAAAGAGGCAAAAAATGCCTCACTTAAGTTCTTGATTAAATGGGATTAATATCTATAAAGGGCTTAGCCTAGTGCATTGCATAATTTAAATAAATGTTAGCTATTATTATTATTATTATTAGTTATAGAAAAGTGAAGAGTGAGAGATGTGAGATCCAGATGAAGACTGGCATATGCCTGTATATCACCGTGTGTGGTTAACCAGCTCATCTATCTCAGGGTACTGCCAGTTTTGAGTGAGAAGTGGAGAGGGTTCCATATTACTTGGGAATACTGTTACCCTGCCACTTGCTTTGCAGTAAGCCTGTTAAAATCACCCTGAAATGATTTCTGACTTTTAAGCCACTTGGGAATGGACTATATCCAGAATCAGGACCAGAACTCGAAATACTATTCCTGAACTATTTTTGCTACTCCACATTTAAAATATTAATGTAATGGGGCAATTTTCAGCAATTATCAGTAAGAAGCTTTTAGTTCTAAGGCACCAGGTCTCTGACTATCTCCAAGGAATATAAATAAAAGATCTGCCTAATTCCCCTTGTCCTTGTACCCTAGGTATGTGAGCTGTTTTACTGAGGACAGTGAAGTAATGTCCACATGAACAATCCTTGGGCTAAATTCTTGGAGGAAACTCTGGCTGTTGTACATTTAACAGACTTTTTAAAAATGTTTATTTATTTGTTTTTGAGAGAGAGATAGATAGAGAGCAAGCAGAAGAGGGACAGAGAGGGAGGGAGACAGAATCCCAAGTAGGCTCCGTGCCCTCGGCACAGAGCCCGATGTGGGGCTTGAACCCATGAACCATGAGATCATGACCTGAGCTGAAATGAAGAGTTGGATGCTTAACCAACTGAGCCACCTAGGCACCCCATCTGGCTGTTGTGCATTTTTGCCATACATTGTGTGCTTCCCTAGACTCTAAGAGTAGAGAGTTTTTTCTTTTTTTAATCTGAAGTATATTTAAACTGACTAAATATTTGTTGTATGTGAATTTCAGACACTTGAGCAATCCCACCATCCCATGTTGCCTCCAGTGCTACAACTATTATGAAGTGAGACACAATTATTTGAAGACCAACATCTTTAATCAACATTTAGATATTCCTTTATGAGCTGCATTTTATGTGTGGTTATCATAAAATTTTGTATTTTACACTTCCTCATCCAAATTTAAAAAAGAGGGGTGTTGATTGGTTTGCTTGGTTATTTATTATCGTATTGTATCACTGTCAGTGAAATCGACCATGAAAATGTGCATTAAATGGTTGATCATAAAATAAAGCATTCTTGGCATGTGGAACAATGACAAAATAATACTGTGTTGAGCTTATTTTAATTAAAATAGCCCCTCTCTGGCTGGTGAACTGAACTGTTCTGAATGCTAGTGAGAAACTAATAAGAACTAAAAAAGTCTGAGTAAGGCGCTCAAGGTATTCAATTAAAACATTTTTAATGTTTATTTATTTTTGAGAGTGAGAGATCCAGAGCACAAGCAGGGGGAGTGGCAGAAAGGGAGAGAGAGACACACAAACCCTGAAGCAGTCTTCAGGCTCCAAGCTGTCAGCACAGAGCCCAATGCAGGGCTCATAACCATGAACTATGAGATCATGACCTGAGCTGAAGTCAGACATTCAACTGACTGAGCCACCCAGGTGCCCCAATGGTATCCAATTTAATTCATTCCAATTATCTGACCACCTATGTACAAGATCCAGAAGTGAAAATGTTTAGCTTGGTCTTCATAGTGACCAGCATAGAGTAGATTTTGTGACTTTATCTTGGAAAAATTTCTAACAGAAGTGTTTAGATATGGGACATCATGGTTCAGTGCCAATCACTAACCAGCACTGCTACATACTTTCCGTTCTTTCCTTTCCATGGGTCCAAGTAATAGAATTCAAAGTAGAAGTAGTCAGACAGGTAAGGATATTTGTATCTAAATCTATGATTCTAGTGGATGCTGTTTGTGTCCTGTCTTTATCCTCATTACTAGCCAGGTATGTACACCTACCCCAGCTGTCCTGAGTGTGAGATGGTAATTCACAATTGTAGCTTCTCTGAAGAACTGCTTCTGGACAAATGCTACTGAGACTGGTCCTGCCACTACCAAAATGTCTATAGAAATCAGCCAATAGCTGCCTGCAAGAAAGTACAAAAGACCAGTCTCTAAACTCAAGACTAACTCTCTGGAGCACACACACAAAACAACTGTAAACACCCAAGGAAATTTTTGGAGTGATGGATACATTTAATGCCTTGGTTGTGGTGATGGCATCAAGGGTATATGCACAAGTCCAAATTCATTAAGGTGTACACATTAAGTCATTATGTTATTTTTTGTACATAAATTGTACCTCAATAAATCTAATTTAAACTAAAAAAAAAAAAAATCTCTGACCAGAGGTACCTTGGTGGCTCAGTCAGTTAAGTGTCTAATTCTTGATTTCAGCTCAGGTCATGATCTCATGGTTCATTAGATCGAGTCCTGCATTGGACTTGGAATCCTACTTGGGATTCTCTCTCTCCCTCTGTCTCTGCCCCTCCCATGCTCTCTCTCTCTCTCACTCTCTCTCTTTTAAATAATATTAAAAAATAAAAATAAAAAAAATATATATATATATATATAACCAGAAAAATAAAAGGACTAACTCTATGGTATAATTTGTGTTTCATAGTTTGTTCAAAGACTCTATGTCTATTTACCTATTTTTTACCTTCCTTATCATGCATATCCTGATTAAAAGAAATCATTTATGTCTTAGGCTCTGCTTCCAAAAATTCTTACCTAAATCATAGTAGGCCAGGTAATTTTAAGAGAGGCTGAATCACCCTGATCATACTATACTATCTTCTTACCTAAGTTTTTCCTGTCCCGCCAAAATATCCTTTATTATTCTATGGAAAAATTTGTCTGTATATGTGCATTTGCATGTGTGTGTACCCATCTGTGTATAAGCATATTTAAGTGAAATACCTCAGGATACACAATTCAAAAATTATGGAAATATCTCAATTGCTACTTTCAGCATATTCATAAATATAAAAAACTATCGTGAGAATAGTTATACCCAAATCTGATAGTATGGGCATTATTCTCTCCTTTATTTACTCAACTTGTTTTATTATTATATTTCCATTAGTTTTTTCAATTAAAAATAAAAAAATTAAATAAGAATGCAACAAATCAATAAAAGAAACATAATAATACAGAGGTGATTCCCTTTATTTTCTTAACATTTTACTAAAGAATTACATCTACATTAAAGGGTGATGATATATATTGACATGGTTGCTTTATAGGCAGGAAGTGATGGGTGCCTGGGTGGTTCAGTTAAGTATCCAACTCTTGACTTTGGCTTAGGTCACAATCTCACAGTTCATGAGATGGAGCCCCACATCAGGCTCTACACTGATAGCTTGAAGCCTGCTTGGTATTCTCTCTCTCCCTCCCTCCCTCCTTCCCTCCCTCTCTCTCTCTGCCCTGCCCCTGCTTGTGCCCTCTTTCTCTCTCTCTCTCTCAAAATAAATAAAGAAACATAAAAAAATGATAGGCAGTAAGTACCCCCTTAGAATGTAGAAGGAAGAAATAATAGAGATGTGGAAGAAATGTGGTTTTGAGGACGTTGGCTATTTTTTTTATTGAGAAGAACTTATTTTTTTAAGTAATTAAATCCTGTTCACCAAAGAAACCTCTCATGTATCTTTTTATATAAATGCACACTGTGTTCTCCAGTTTCAATGGGTAACATAGAGAGAGTCACTCTAAGGCGACTGTATGCATAAAACATAATCATTGTACTCCTTCTATGCAGTGAGATTATCACCTCCATCATTGATGTCTTCCAAAGTTACTGTCCATTATGGAGAGTGAAAAGCCTAACATCCAGGCCCATGTAGAATTTTCTTCTCACCACAGGATACTGTTTACTTGCTTACTGGCAATGCCATTTGCCCATATCTGGGATATGATACTAGAACTGTGTGTTGGCAATAAGACTGCTCTACATTGTAACATACTTTTAAGGACATAAATGGACTGTTTCTGTACTAATCTAAGTTATTAGCCTTTCAAAACTGCACATGGACTTTATGAAGCCTCATATCATCTACACTGATATCACTGACACACCAAAATCATCTCCTATGGTACTATGAAAAAGAGATAATCAGTGTACATTCTGTCGAATGAGAAAAAAAAATTAAAGTAAGAGATGCACTTCTTAATGATTTAAAAAATACTTCTGTGACTTGACTGAAACATTTTTAAATATTAAAAAGATAAAGAATAAAGTACAATCAATGTCCATTTTGTGTCATTAATAAGTCCAAAGGAGAAGGCCCAAGGTCTCATCTTTTTTGTATAATAATTCTGATATTCCAATTTTCATCCATGCTGTGATCATAGAATATGTTGAATTTATTTTTAATGGCAAAAACTCTGTAGCTTCTACCACCCCTAGAATGATTGTTTAACACAGTTCATAACACTCCTTCCCCAGATACACACATGCACTTATGTCTGGCAGTCACCACCAAGAGGGATCACGTGGGTTCCAGCAACAACCCATGACCAGCAGTCACCAGAGAACACTGTCAGTATTCTTCCTGTCCACCTCAACTTTGGCCACCCTTAATTCCACTTTGGGTCAAGTCTCAGTACTGTCACTGACAGTCATGAGAATTTATTTATAAAGGTGTGCCAGAGAATTGCTGGATTCTGTTCAGACTCAGGAAGAATGACCTTCAGCTACACTATCATCTGATCCCAGAATCAGCTGTACTAGATTCACTTGAATTGCAAGCCTCTCAGAAAAAATGTTGTGAGTTTCTGTAAGCCATCTGGGCAGAAGAATCCATCCTCACTCTAACAGTCTGAAGCAAGAATAAACACCAAAACACAAATTCCATTCATTGGAAAATCTCAGCAATAACTGTGAGAAGGGGGAATATTTTTACTGGGATCCTGGCATATCAAAATTTAATAAATTCATGAAAATGTAAGTCACAGGTTTTATTATCTTGGCATATTTTAGTTGCTCCGCTAATTTAAATTGTGCCCTGTAGCATGCCGCAGTATTTTTTTCCTTATCTTCACTTTCCTCTTCCTCCAGATAGCTCAAATTGGCATCCATTCTATGACTATCTCCCAATATCGTCCCTGGAAAAATTACAAAACTGGTAAGAGTTGACTTTGGTATTCTCACGCAGTCCCATATTTGCTACCTTCCATTGACCTTTGCTATATCTAGCTCCTACAAAAACTGATCTCATTTGTTGATACATATTTAAATTATTAAAATTAATTAAATAATGTATAGAATAATTAATTGAAAATGTTTATGGGTGACTCATATCTTCGAATTTTACTAGGCTAAGGAGTAGAAAAATTAGAATGCTATTACCTCTTTTTCAAGGAGTTTATGGCTGCCTGGGGAAAGTGGACAAATACATAAATAAAAAATAGCCAGACAACCTCACATTCATTACTATTCTCGCTATGCTCAGTATAAGAAATGGATATTATGGATGCAAAATGGAAAGGCATGAAGAAAAACTTTCTATCAATAGGATATTTTGGAAAATAAGTACAGGTTTTAGAAGAAAAGGGAAGGTACAACTTGATTTTAAGTACAGACAATACTATGTTCAAAGGTGGAGATGTGTAAAATATCACTGGACAGCTATGGCTGTCTATTAGTTGGGAGACAGGGAAGAGGGTGGGGTAAGAGAGCAGTTGGCAGGATTTTAGGCGAGAGAAGTAAAAATTTTATGTGCTAACATAAGAGGTTTGATTTTTTTTTTGAAAGCTACTGAGAACAACAGAAAACTTTTAAGAGTCTATCAACATGATCAGATTTGATAAGATGAGATCTTATCTAAAAACTAAAGCAATAACTTGATAATCAGTTTAAGACTTCCTGGCAATATATGCATTTAACCAAAGACAGGCAATGTCTTTGGTGACATAATCAAAGGCATAATTTTATTGAACAAGTTTTCATATTAGGTCTGCAGGATTCAATTTATTAATCCCTACACAAAAATGCTTTTTACAAAGAAAGAAGGTGAATAGTTTTCTAATAAGAGTTCAATACACTCAGTCAACTTTTCAACTACTTCACAGTGTTTCTCCCCTTGAGATTCATCCCCAGGAGATTAAGTTGCCTTTCAGCTCCCAAAATAAGCAAGAGAGGTGTCAGAGGCCACTCTCAGGGGAGAAGGGTGTTTTCAAGATGCTATCTAGATGCACTGTAGAATGAGCATACAGAACAACATGAAAACTCCAGAAGCACACAATTTATTCTCATCCTCTGGGCTACTTAAAAATTCTGATTTTGGTCTAAAATCATATTTGAAAACAAACTTCACCAACGTTAATAAGTTCAATGGCCTGGAGTTCCAAGTTTCTTTGCATTTACACTATCTATAGGCTTTCTCTGATAAGCCTTGTAAATCCCTGTCAACCTCCTTTTCTCTAAACATCCATCTCTGTTTCTGTCTCTCTGTCTCTCTGTCTATGTATGTATGTATGTATGTATTCGTGTATTACTCCGATCAGAATCCTTCAATGACTTCACAGTGGATTGTGGCCTGAAAATCTGACCTCCACACTCTGACTTATCTTATATTTGTAGTTCCCTATCCCATGATTACTTATAAATATTAGGTTAAATTCCAATGCAAATTCAAATTACTTTTTTTATGAATGAGTCAGAAGGCAGAAAATGGTACTCATGCACGTAAAAACTGTAAAATTCTGAAAGAATAGAAAATTGCTCAGGCTTGTTCTTTTCTTCATTGTCTATTTTCTCATAGTGAGTTCCCTTAGAATTCTTTAAATAATTTATACCTCTGTGGTTGACTTTAAATAGAACCAAGGTCCAGAACCTGAGTGCATATTAGAATTATCTAGGGAGATTTTTTAAAAAAATATTGGTACTTGAGTGCCATCCCCAGAGTCACTGGTCTAGGGTGCAGACTGGCATCAGTATTATTTAACATCCCTGTGGGTGATTCTGTTATAGTCGATGAAGGTAGAAACCCATTGAAGTAGAGAGTGGAAGGGTCACTGTAAGTGCGTAACTGTGAGTTCTGTGCCCTCTTCCAAAGTTAGTCTTGGTTAGAACCAAGGAGAAGTAACTCATAAGAGAAAAAGTACCTATTAATTACATCAGAATTGACAATGTGTTCAAAATACCTACAGAGTACTTAATATGTGTGCCTGTCACTAAATATTCACTTAGTATTTAGTTCTAAGACAAGGAATCCACTCTTGGAGAGCATAGAATAAACATCATGGTTACTAACAATCTGGTATTCTTAGAGATGGAAAGTGAGTACTGTATTTCACTTTATGTAAATTATTCTTCAGTTAAAATTATCAAGTATTGAGAAATAAATCTAATGAAAGTTGTGAAAAATATTTATACATAAATATGTAAAATATTACTAAGTGTGAATTCCATCCCTGGTATGGCAAATAAAGTTGCCAGAAGCTGACTCACCCACACATATAAATTTACACTCAATATAAAATTTAAAAGACACCATGTAAAGGATGTAGAGAATATCTAATTGCAGGCATATTTGGAGAAGGGCAGAGTCTTGTAAGAAGGGGCTCATGCAGTTAAATTCTTTGTCCTTATGGTCTGATGGCCTGGAGTTAAGTATGGTGTGGGGTGGCTGAAACTCCAATAGAAACACATGGTCTTTCTAGCCTGAGGAAGGTAGGGCATAGGGAAGTCATTGCTGCTAAAAAGCGAGGGGAATTCCAGAAAAAAGAGAGGCCTGGATTCTATGTGAAACCTCTGCCTAAGCCTCTTGCTCTTCCTGAACTATGTCTACCTGGGAGTATTGTGCCCACAACACACAACATCAAAAAGAACCAAACGAACCTAAATGGCTATTTACGTCCAACAAGGGAGAGTTTGCAGGTAGGTTGAGTTAACTGTGGGCTGACAAAACTAAAGGCATTATTTAGAGAAATGTAAGGGGATCCAGAGACCACATAGCATATCATTCACAGGCTCACACATTCTAGAATGAAATCCAAAGATACTCAACATAATAAAAACAGGAAAATATTACCCATTCACATAAAGAAAAAGGAAGTCAACTCTAAGAGGATCGACATGTTGGAATTGTCAGTTCTAAACTTTAAAGCAATGAGCTCAAGTAAATTAGAATAACAAGACATAAAAATATCAGCGGATAGATTATATATATAATATATACATGTTATCTTAAATAATAGATATAATATATACAATGATTATATAGGAAATAACAGAGTGGACAAGTGAGGATGAAAAAAATTAAATTAAATAAAAATTCTCAAAATAACCTTTCTGGCAAAATAAACACAATAGAGAAAAAAAGTTAATGCATACCAGGAAGGGAGTTTTTTATGTTTCTGCATGGTTCAGGCTTTTGGGGAAACTTTTACTGGGAGGTGCATCGATGGATAAGATTTAAAACTTCAGGGATGATTCAAATGCTAAGGCACTATCCAAAAATTATGAGTTTACATTTCAAAGAGGAATGAGAATAGGAGCCATGGAGATATTCTAAGGGCTGTAAACTAGGGTGGCTTATTTTATCCTCCTCACCTCATCAGATACTTATTTACATTCCATAAGATAAGAAATTAGCATTCTTCCCCTTGCATTTCTGAGGAGAAATGAGGAGATTAAGTTTATCTCTCTCAGAGGGAAAGAGGACTCTGTGTGTGTGTGTGTGTGTGTGTGTGTATTCTTACACATAAGGATGATGTCCATCTGGCTTTCCTCACATCTCCTCAGAGGGGAGAGACTGGCTAAGGGGAAGTAATGTAGTTCCTGCTGCATTGCTAGAAGCAACCGATAGCACTAGAAAGAACTAGAGAGAACTGATCGAACTAATAATCAATCTGTACCTGTCCCAGAAACCTTATATCTACTTTTAGGATAGTACAAATATCTATAGATATTAAAAATTTATTCTGAATGTGAAAAAAAGATAAATGCAGATTATCCAAACTGAATAACAAGGAGAAAAAGAGATTTAAAACAATAAAAAAGCATCAAAAACCTATGGGAAAGTATTGAGGAATTCTAGAAAGAGGGATGGGGAGAAAGAGAGAGAGGTGGACCAGAAGCTGAAAGAGATGATGAAAACAGAGAAAATGGGGAAAAAAAATGAGATAATGACAAAAAATTTTCAAAATTTCATGAAACACATATATTTGCCAGTGAATTCAGCTCAGCAAACCCCAAGAGGACAAATATGAAGAAAGTAATGCCTTAGCTCTTCAAAGTCAAACTATTTAGAAGCAAAGAGAGAGAATATGGTGAATGCCGCCAAAGAAAAATAATGTATCAAAAACAGGGGACTATTACATTAGAAACAATTGAGTCCAGAAGATAAATGAGGTAGCATGTTTCAAGTTATGAAAAAAAAATAATCAAATCAGAATTCAATATTTGGTTAAAACATGCTTCAAGAATATAGGTAAAGATTTCCGGATAAAAGAAAATGAAAAGAATCATCACCTTTTGACCTGCCACTACAAGAAATACCAAAGGAAGTTTATCATGCTGAAAAAATTTGATAGTACAGAGAAACTTGTACTTTCAAGTAGGAATGTGGAATATTGAAAGTGGCTTATAGATGGGTACATAAGAAATACTGTCCTTTTGATTAATTTATTTAAATATGAATGATTATTAATAATAAAATATATGACATCATCTTGATGGATTTGTATTCTATGTAGATGCAGTGCATCTGATAATTTTAGTAAAAAGGATGGCTGATGGGGGACAAAAATGAATCTATACAGCTGCAGATTTATACATTTTCTGTAAAGTGGTACAATATGAACTTTAAAAACACTGTAAAAAAGTTGTAAGTCATAATACCATAAGCACTAAAAAATATATAGATAAAAAAATTAAAAATTGAAATAGAATTGAAAAATATGCAAATAATCCAAAAGAAGGTAAGATAGAAAAGATATACAAAAGGGGAAAATAAAGGAAATTATAAAACTATATACCTAACTATATCAATAATTGAATTAAATGTTAATGGACTAAAAACTCTATTTAAAAGGTACAGATAATCGAATGAACAAAAAAGCACAACTGAAATGGGATGTTGTCTTCAAGAAATGCACTTTTATATATAAAGACACAGACCAAACTGGGCTAAAGTAAATTGGTAGAAAACATATTTCATTTGAACAGTACATAATAAAAAGCCCAAAGAGAACTTACTAATATCCGATAAGATAAATTTCAAGACAAAGAATATCACTAGGGATAAACAGGGAAATTTCATAAAGAAAAGTGGTATAAGAGACATAACAATCATAAATATGTTATTTGCCTCATAAGTACAAAACACACGAAGAAAAATAGAATTAAAGAGAAGCGTAAATAATTAGAAAGTCACCATAAGAGTTTAACATCCTTTCTACAAATGATAAAGTTAGACAGAAAACAATGGATGGATGAGAACAATACTATCAAATACTTTGTCCTAACTAATATTAAAAAAGCCACCGGGAGTGAAGTTTCATTTCTTATGAAGACAGCTCACCAAGACGGATTTTAGGTACTGGGGCTCGTTAAATTTAAAACAATTAAAATCATAAAGTGTATGTTTCAAAACATAACAGAAATAAATAAGAAATCTATAACAATAACACATTTAGGTAACCCAAAATATTTGGAAATTAAACAACACACCTCTAAATAATCCACAGATCAAAGATTATTTTTTTAATGGAAGGCATTTTAACTAAAGAAAAACTTAAATACAACCTTTCAAAACCTCAAAACCTATGAGGTATAGCTAAAAGAGTGGTTAAGTAAAACATAGATTTTACTGTTTCCCAGAGAGGAAAATGGATTTAATTTCAATGAGCTAAGGTTCTACATTAAGAAGCTGAAAAAAAGAGAAGCATAGTTAAAGCAAGGTAAGTAGAAAAATAATAATGAGCAGTAATTGAGGAAGTACAAAAAGAAGACAGGAAAAAAAGTCAAAAGTTTTTTTTTTTTTTTAATAAATCAAAACAATAAATTCCTACCTAGGATGACAAGGAAGAGAGCAGAGAAAATAATCAATATCAAGAATGAGATACTAATTTCACTATATACCTAAGAATGCCACTTTTCTGCATAGCTTCTCTCTCAAGAAGTGTCCCAGTATCTATTTGGGTGAATATTTTAAGGCTGATACTAACTGTATATCCTAAGTTCTTTGTGCTCTTTAATTCCCTTTTATTTATCTTCATGTTGAATCAAATGTCAAATGATATTGTAAAATCTATCAACATATGTACTATATCACAGTTTCTTTTTTTCTTAGGTAGTCTTTCAAAATCAAAGCACTGTCTCCATTAAGTTAGTCCGGGACCCAATTACCAACAGTAAAATGGCTTTTCTTGTAAGGAGGAATTCAGAGAATATGGTTTCTGATCAAACAAAGGGAACCAGAAGCGGTCCCATTAGATGGAGGGCCTACTCCACATACAGAAAGAGTTACACAGTGGTTCCTCACCAGACTTATGTATAGCTTTGATAGTTTTGCCTCTTTCCAACATACACACTAAATCAGAATTTCTGGAGAATATGGCTAGATACATGCATATTTATTTTTTTTTAATTTTTTAATGTTTATTTTATTATTTTTGAGACAGAGAGAGACAGAGCATGAACGGGGGAGGGGCAGAGAGAGAGAGAGAGGGAGACACAGAATCAGAAGCAGGCTCCAGGCTCTGAGCCATCAGCCCAGAGCCCGACGCGGGGCTCAAACTCACGGATCACGAGATCGTGACCTGAGCAGAAGTCGGACGCTTAACCGACTGAGCCACCCAGGCGCCCCAGATACTTGCATATTTAGAAAAGCATTGCAAATAATTTTGCTATTCATCCCTAGCTATTAAATGCTCAAAAATAAGATTAAGAGGATCATGGAAAAGTATATAGACAGAAAAAATTAAAAGCTGAGGAGTAATTATTATTTTCTACAGACAAACTTTTATCCACAAAAAGTTATAGCTATAGTTTTCTCTCACACGGATTAAATATGAATATTTCAGAGGAATGAAAAATTAGTATTAAAATAATAAAAGTTATGGGAAATTAATTTCTTATTTGATGATGTTTAACAAGCTATGTATGTGGCTTCTGCATATGTTTATCAGACTCTTTGAAAACTAACAGAAAAGAACCTGCCGTGTGAATGCAGAAGACCCAATAGGCACAGGAGGTGTCAGTCTAGAATGATGGAGAAGCAATACAGAGAGGGGAAAGACAACATATTTACTGTCGTTTAAATAATGATGTATGTTTTTTTTTTTCAAAATAACACTAGACATTCAAGAATGATAGAAAGGGGTAATATGAAATTTAGAGAAAAGTAAACTCACTAAAGAATGTCTAGACTCTTCAAAGATTCAGTGCATGAAGTGGAGTTCTGGGAAATTAGTTGTAAAACTTGGAAGTAAGTATTGCTTAAATCTTCCTATAGAACCGAGGGACATGACTAAATTATCAAGAGAACCCACAAAACCTATATGTATCCAGTTAATGCCTGATTGTTGCATTATACAGTATGTATCATTAATTAACTTCTTAATATAAAAACACAGAAAATGAATTTATAGGATTATTTTGTCAGACATCTCTCATGACAGGACATCTAAATAAGACATGAAACAAATTACAAATATAAGATGATTAAATTATACACAAACAGTGGGTCTGCTATAATAGTCCTATTATTGTTATTTTCTTTGGCCGTAACCTCTACTACCTGAGGAGAGGGTTCAGGGTTGTACAGATAAGCCAGTACACTTGTTCATGAAGTCATTTCATGCTTTGTCCTCAATGCTGCTGTACTATCAGAAAAGAATTAGTGACTTCTACAAGGTATCTCTTCCTAATATCATACCAGATTCATAGTTTTCTGCCTAAAACGGGCATGGTCTAAAGGTTTTACATGTTTGTGTCTCTCACAGCCATTGCCATATTATACGTGCGGCAAGTCTCAGATGTTATAAACAGATTTCATTATGCATTTGAGCATGTATTACTGATATTAGTTAACTAATGCCCTCTGTTATGTAGGAATCTGAGGTGTCTTCTGACTACTATGGAATTATACCTGCTGTGGCAAGAGATGGTAGAGCAGTTGCTCACATTTAGAAGAGTTACACATTTTCCAATCCCACAAAGAAAGTATTTTTTTGTACATATCATCAACTTAAAATTGCATTTTATGGCTTAAAAATATTACAGTGAGTGCTCAATAACATATGTGTTATTCTCTTGAATTTTCAGGAGAAATAGAGATTTTTGCCATTTGCCACCAAGTGGATGCCAATTCATGCAAGGCAAAGCCATAAAATCTAGCAGAAAATTACGCAAATGCAATAGCACTTATGGGCAGTTATATTTAAAAAGCACTTTGTTTTCCGATATTTAGTGGATGTTGGCTATTTTTGACCACTTATCATCCATTCCCACTTTTGCTTAATCATAATAATTTACTATTCCTTTGGCGATTTACACTTCCGTCATTATGACTGCATGCCATGACTAACCCATTCCCTGGGAAGGATGCTAATTAACTTCAGGAAACAGCCACTTGATTTTGACCTACCCATTAGTGTAATCTCTGAAAGGACAAACCCCTTTGCTATTCAGAAAAGACTCTGGGGAAAAAAGAAAGCATGTAAAGTCTGTAACTCCCAGAAGGTGATGGCAGATGACTCTCAAGGTGATCTAGCCAGTCTTCTGATAAAGCAAACACCACATAAGTCAGAGATAAGGACCAGAAAAAAGAGTAAGGGAGGGAGAGAGAAAGACAGAGGGGTGTGTAAAGAGAGAGGGAAAGGGAGGAAGGGAGAGGAGAGAGAAAAATGGTAACATTTTGAATGTTGCCTCAACTCAGCATCAAATGATTCCTACAACTGGACTTTTCAGTTACAAAAGCCAGCATTATTGCCTGAACCAGTTTGGAAAAGTTTTCTATTGTTTATATCCAAAGGATTCCTCACTTATGCACCTCTAACTCTGCTAACAGTGCCTTTTGTTTTGTCTTTGCTAAGTATTATTTTAGTAGTTGCAGGACAAATTACACTCGAAGAGAAGTAGATGGTTTGAGAATAGATATTAAGGAAAGAGGTAGAAGGACTTTTCAACAGCAGTCCATAGGCAGTGAAAGTTCCCAAACCACTAGTGTCTACTACAGTCTACACTCACCTGAGACAGCACCAAATAAGACTTCGATTCTCTCCTGCCCAGAATTATGGTCTGAATGCTTGGGCATCAGGCAGGCTCATTAATTTTTATGGCTTTTTCCTTTTACCCTAGTCTCACATAACCACTGGCTTAGGTGATTGCTTTTGGGCAGAGAAAACTGATTTGCAATCCATGATCCCAGCAGGGAAAGAGAAAGTTCACTCTCTGGTTAGTTAAATTCTTGAAGAACAGGGCAGGTATTTTTATTAAATCATGAGAGGGTCTGAGTAGGATATTCCAGCCCCCACCAAAGCTGAGCTGACAGGATAAAATACACTTTATTAGTTAAGTTAGTGCGTTGCTTATGCAGTGATCTAATGCCCCTATATACTTGCTATAAAGCTTTCTTAGCACCAGTGAGGGATTTTCATTAGACAAACCATAACCTCTTTCCATTTATTAATTTTTTCCCCTTAGGTTTGCCTTTTAAAAAATGTATAGATAATTAAGACCTGAGAATAAATAGCATCAATTCCTAAAGTCTTGTTCTAAGTAAAATATTTGACTTCTCCCTCCTACCATCAAGAAAATAGAAAAGATATAAATGGATGGGTGATGAATACTAAACAAACATGTTCATTGGTTTGGATTCCAACCTGAGGGACTAGGGTTAGGGAGTGCTACCAGAGGATGGTAGAAAAACCATGATTTACAAATAAATGAGGAAGCACAGTGGTTACTGTTGAGGAGTTGCAACTTAGGTAAGAGAGTATGTTTTGGATGAAGTATTGCTGTATAAATGGGAGCTGTTATTAGTGTTATTATCACCTATTTACTTAATATCTATTCTCATACTATCTATTTCTCTTTGATTGTAATTTTTTCTGCTTTTCATGATAAGTATTCTAAATGGAATCATAGAATCAAAATGTTTGAAACTTTGGTTAGGTCATGCTTAAATTCTTAACTCTTAAGAATGGGAAAATCTGGGAAAAATCTCCTGACATTACTCAGCATGAGAATAGTGATCAAAAAGAGGAGACAAATATGCCTTTAATTATCTTCTCTGATTCCCTTTATCTGGACTTTGACAGTGATAAGCAGGGCCATAAACAGCACCATTCACCTATGCCTTCATCCTTTAAATCTTAGTAGAAGGAACAAAGAACTGGACTGGGAAATGGGCAATTCAGCAAAATGTGGCAAATACGCACACACATAACATAGTTAAATAAGACTGTTAACCTCTATAATTTCTTCAAATATAAAACTACTTTCTTATAGTACTATTTATGAGTTCAAATAAAGGATTTAAATGATTTGGGAGCAACCTTTATGTAAAAGTTATGAAGAATAGTAATGATCTAATACATCAAGCTCTGTTACATCACTTTATTAATATTAGAATAAAAACTAAAATAATAAAAAGTAAAAATTAAGAAGTAATCGTTTAAAGAGATCATGATGGTTTCGATGTATCTGACTTTCTAGGTTAGGGTCAAACTATAATAACTGATTTTAAAATTTCACTTATGAAAAGAAAGGCACAAATTTTAAGGGTTAATGCTTTTTTTGTAAATTTTTAATTCAATAAAATGTTAATTTTAATGTAAATCTTAGTTTTTAAAGTTTACAAGATGATGGTATCTTAGATACTTCTAAAGAAGCAATAATGTATATATATTTTAATTTTGTGCATCAATGCTTCACAAGATTCACCAGCCCAAGAGGTGAAAATACTTCCTGGAAATACACTGATGATAAAAAAACGATCTGTCAAAACTGTTTTACAGGTTAGACAGGCAAAGAATGCCAAACGCTGGCAATTCAAAAAATATATAATAATCCATAGTTAAGGAGGAAATAGAGATATATATTTTTCATTTCTACTCCTTGGGAACACATGGAAGAGAAGCTGGAGAATGGACACAGGAAAAACAAAAGTGAAAAACAATGATTATGCAAGAAAATATTTTTAAAAGTTCAAGATGATAAAAAATTTTATATATACCGAAAAAATTAAAATATAAAAATAAAAACACAAAAGTCAAATGACTTAAATTAATTAATAATTTCAATGACAAAATATTATTCAGATACTTTCAGTTATTCTTTTAAGAACTGAATAATTAAAAAAAAGAAACTGCAGAGTGCAAAAGGATTAAAAACTTTGGAGATATGTATCTTGATGTTCAACAGCCTTTATCATTTTGTATAATGTCTTTTTTCAAATTGGAAAGGAAAAGGCTCAGAAACAGAGATAAGAGAGAAGGAATGGTGATGGATGTCATCTGTATGTACTCCTCAGCAGAAAAACATAATCTCACTATTCTTTATATCATTTATCCTTTATATTAGATTCCTTTACCACTCCTCATACACTGTTATATACAGTTCCAGAGAGGGAAGACAATACCAGTTTTCTTCAAAGTGATTGCTCCTGTCCCCCTACTTAATCCCTCACTCCATGACCCAAAAGAAACTATTAATAGTGGCAGTCCTCAACCTCTAAAAGGCATAAAAAATGACATTTAAATGGCCTTTGACATTTTACTACTCAATTAGGCTGTCTTAATCAGTGTGTTCCTGACAACATGGTATGCTAGGAGAATTCCAGCAAAACAGGTTGGAAACAGCCAGAGCCAGATAGGATTAAGGCTGGAGGAAACAAATTCTGCAGCCCAAAATTTTGGTAGCAACTGCCAGGAGCCTTAGTAACTGAGCCTGCTTGGAGTAGTTACCCAAGGGTTATGACTGAAGCACTCATAAATACTTTCTACATGTAAAATGCATTTTCAAGTTCATTTCCTCCCCTATTGGTGTTTAATCCACTCTTCATTTTCTACCTGAGAAAGTATATTACCATACACGTAAATTAATGAGAATGGAGTTATTACAGAAAAGATCTTGAATATATGCTAAATTTACCAAAAAAAAAGTTCTCTTTATTATTCAGTGTCCCATTGCTGAGAACTTAAACTGCTCTGGCTATTTTTACAAACAGAGATTTATAGTATGATGAACTGAATTATGTTCTCAGCCATTCACTCCTGCTTTGTAAATGGATTATGCAGTCTCAATTTCTACCATGATAACTGCAGTAATTTCACATTCTTTGATGTTGAGATCATCATGTGACTTGCTTTAGCCAATGGGATGTTATCAGATATAACACAAGCATTGACTACAATTATGCTTGTGTGATTAAGGTCATCTCTTACCCCTCTGTCATTGCCATGAAAAAACATGTCTCAGCCACCTAGCTGTGACTAGAGGTATGTGCTTCATCCAGAGAAAAGCTGCTAAGCCCAGTTCAAATCAGCAGACCCCCAACTTACCCACAAACATATGAAAAATAAATGTTATCATTTAATGTCACTGAGAAGCTTTCATTGTTTGTTATATATCCTTATTTCACCACTAGTTGGTTGAAAGCCATAGGGTATTAGGTACTGACATGATTATTTGAAGGGTCAAAGAGCTAACTCTAGACCAAACTTCTAGGAATGACTTCAAAACCAATTAGCTAGCCTACACAGACAATGTCCCTTCTGATATAATTGCTGAGTTGCTATAGGAACCACTAATTCAAATATCACTTGAACTGTCCTACATAACACGTATGGGAGCAGTTGGCTAATATAATACCTATCCGTGATTGGGGAAAAAGCAGTAATATACTAGCAAGCCTTACTTACCACATGCGTATTAATTGGCCTTTTTCTCATTCATCTATTCCCACCCCTCCAGGACCTTTAATGTAGCAACAGCAGAGCAGAGAAACAAAAACAAACACAGTACCCCCCCCCAAAAAAAAAAAAGCTGGGGGAAAAAGTACCTATGGAGAATGAATACAGCTTTTATGCCCATGGAACAGTGGGAAGTTACATCTCAAAGTTTCAAATAGACATGAAAAACTGCTTTCAATGTCTTAACCCTTCTAACATAATTTAGTAATATCAGTAGCACCCAAACTCAGTAGGGACTGAATCCATATGCTGGATTCATGGGTACTGACTTCTGGATGGGTAAACAGTGATCTATACTGTTTACTTGATCTAACAGAATTTCATGGGAGAACTGAAGAATCACCACACTCCTATGCATTTCATTTCCATAGTCCTATAGAGACATCATTATTATAAAATATGAATCTCTTTAAGTCATTTGCAGGTTGATTTAATATAATTTTACAATGTTCATAGAAATATTCCATGATAACCCATAACCTCAGTCTAATTATGAGAAAAACACCAGACAAATTTCATTAATCTGATGGGTACAAGTACCTGCAATTCTCTACAAATATCCATAATTCTCAAAAATTTTAATGCCATCAAAAACAAGCAACGTCTAAGAAACTGTCATGGCCAAGAGTATCCCTAGGGGAAAGGAAATAAATGTAATTTGGTAACCTGAATGGGATCCTAGAATAGAAAAAGGGTTTTTTGGTATCAAAAACTAGAGAAATCTAAGTAAATTATAGGATTTGGTTAGTAATACTGTATCAATATTAATTCATTAATTGTGATAAATATACCATACCAGTGTCAGATGTGAACAGAGAAAACTCGGTGTGGTATATATACACTCTGTTTTATCTTCACAATTTTTTTCATAAATTTAAAAACATCCTAAACTGTAAAAGTTTATTAGAAAAACAAAATAACAAAAAAGAATTCTGTCAGGAAGTCAAACAGTAAAATACAAATGCCTTTCAGTACAAAGGAAATTTCCTACATAAAAATGCTACATGCAAAAAAAAAAAAAATGCTACATGCATTACAAACTTTCATTTTGAAGAAAGCGCTTGAAAGTCACATGATCCAAATATAATATTCAAGGATCTCAAGTTAAGCTCACCTATGACAGGGAAAAATTGAAAGTATTCTTTCTCCTGGAGGCAGGAACTGCATATTAAGCATAAATTCTAGTAACAAAATAGTTTTAAAGAACTGCTGTCACCTTTATTCTTAATAAGGCTTAGAGGGAAAAAAGTCAAAGAGCTGTAAAGTTTCTATATGAAGAGCAACAGGTGAAAACTAGAAGAGCTAGCATAGCAAATATTGTGAAAATCTGAACATAATTACATCTTAAGTTTTTTGTTTTTGTTTTTGTTTTGCCACTGGATTCCTATACCTTTAATTTTTTCCCTGAGATATGACTTTGTTTATAGGTAGAAAGAAATTAAAACATTTAAACGTGCCTTTTGAGAGTTCTGAATGTAATGTAAAGAATGACTTTCTTTGTAGTGGGTGGGAAAGAAAGAGAACATGAATAGTCAGACTGAAGAATTTTGTTTTTTTTTGCTTATTTTGACATTCTTGAAAAATGCATAGTTATTAGAATTAAGATCTTGCTTTTTAAGTGTGGCTCAAGGACAGACAAAGAGCTTGCTAGAAATGTGAAATCTCACATCTCATTCCAGAACTATGGAACAAATTACTCATTTTAACAAAACCCCTAAGTGATCTGCATGCTCATTAAAATTTTCAAAATACTAAATTAATACTTAATAAGTACCTCATGGCAACTACCTAACACACACACATATACACACAAACATACGCACATTCTTATACATTCATTTATATTACCAAGCAGAAATTGATGAATTCTCACATATGTAGCTTCAAAAAGTTACAAGATTAATGAAGTCAGGACTGGAGAAAAGAGATGGAATGGTGCCATATCTGTCATTTATCTGTGTTGCACTGGGATGCTGATTCATTTTCTGATCCTCATTTACTTCATCTGTAAACTGGGAAAGTACCATGAGTTTTGACTGCTTCACAGGAATTTGTATGAGAATAACAACTGGTAATTCATGTGTGCACTTTGCAGTTCAAGGCACTATAACCATATGAATTTTGCCAGGATGATTACTATTAGCATCATTTGATGAAGAGAAAGATCACAGTTGTAAATATTTCTAAGACTACAAGCCAATAATAGACAAATTCATAGCTAGGTTCATTTGTTGCTATGGTTATACATAACAACTAGATGAACTGGATATAGAATTTTCATCAGCAGACTTCCTCTTGCCAAGGATACTTTGCATAATGCACACCTCATCATGGGATTCTATCTACAATAAAGGTTTTAATTTTCAATATAGCAAAATCTGTCAATAAAAAAAGGTTAATAGTAACACTATTAGATCTACAGTTAAATATTCCCTGTACTAAATTTTACACAAACATCAATATGATTTTTATCATTAATTTATAGTTAATACATAAAAATACCATTAATTAATATCAAGGTTCACTGTTAGTCCTACATGTGTATAACTTATCTTTCTATCCTCACTTTTCTTTCTGAATTCAAAGTTAATTTTACTGTGACATATTCTAAAAAGTAAATTTGATACCCTCACTGATAACCTTCTCCATCAATATTATTGCTTATTCCCTTATATATAAACTCTCCCACAGATATATCATAAACAGCTACTCAAACCCTTATACATCAAACATTGAGGTTGTTTCCTATTTCTACATGTTAGAAATAAACACTGAATAAATACTCATACATAAGATATGTCTTGCAGATTAGGTTAAAATTCTTAAGTCAGAATTACTGGCTCAAAGTTATCATATATAAATTTGCATTCTTCCCTGAAAGCTTGTACCAACAGAGTCTCCCAAACAGAAGATGACAATGGCCATTGCTAACTTTCATTCCAACATTGATGATTACCTTTAATAACTGACCAAGTTAAACTACCATTTTTTTTAAAACTACTATTTTTTTTAATGTGTAGTCATCAAGCTTACTGGCAAAGATAAAATTTTATTTTATAAGTAATGTCATCTGCTTTCTTTTCTTCCTTCCATTTTCCTTTCCTTACTTCCCAACACTTTTCCAAAAAAAAGTTGAAATTGTTTCTTTATATTGTTCCTATACTGACATGCTCTTTCGACATAGTTTACCATAAATGCACACAAAAATAAACCTGCCTTTGGGGCGCCTGGGTGGCTCGGTCGGTTGAGCGTCCGACTTCGGCTCAGGTCATGATCTCACGGTCAGTGAGTTCGAGCCCCACGTCAGGCTCTGTGCTGACCGCTCAGAGCCTGGAGCCTGTTTCGGATTCTGTGTCTCCCTCTCTCTGACCCTCCCCTGTTCATGCTCTGTCTCTCTCTGTCTCAAAAATAAATAAACGTTTAAAAAAAAATAAATTAAAAAAAAATAAAATAAACCTGCCTTTTATTATTAAAAATAATTGGTTGTCAAATGTGTGGCAAACATATTTTTAATCATTTTGTTTTAATCATATTTTTGATTAAATATTTGAATTTTGCTATTTTTGATGTAAGATATTTACATTTTTATGTTGTATTAACCCTACCCTTTATTTTCATTTGTTATTTTCTTACCAATTTATAGTGGTCTACTTTTATACTTGCTTCTTATATTTTACTCTAATTTTTTAATTCTTTAATTTACTTCAAATTAATGTTATTCCATACTGTGATACCAAAATTTACATTTTGGTATATCTAAATAACTAACACTCTGCCTTCATGCCATGTAACATATTTAGGCTTTTACCTGCTGTTTTTAAATGTTACCATTATACTGCTCATTGTAATATATACCAGATTGTCATTCTGTTTTAACCTGTTCCAATAATGTGTTTACTCCTGTACCAGCAAGAGAGTGTTTTCATGAATACTACAGCTTCTAAAACATTTTACTATCTGATACACCATTTCCCCTCACAATTCTTCTTTTTTCACATTTTCATAGGTGTATATTTGTTTTCCCTAAAAGTTAACTCACTACCATATCTGAAAGTTCCCATTAAGATTTTTATTGGCATATTATTGAAATATTACCTTATATGAAATTCAGATATCTATGCAATTCTCCCAAGAGTATGATATATCCTTTAAAAAAATCTGTTATTTTTTGTCCTTCTAGAACAAATTTCTCCTTAAGAATATTCTATTACCAATGGTAGTCTAAATATCTGTGTGTAGTTGTTTTTAAGAAGGAAATTGAAACACACAGCCTATCCTACTCTGAGTTCAATTATACAGAATTTGGAATTGGCACGTTTAGAAACTCCCATTATTTAGGACTGCTCTAAAAAAAACAAATCCTTTTCTATAAAGAGAAGAAAAGAAAGTGGTCCCACATGTTAAAGCTCTCCACTGGGCATGCAGTTTGCCCATCTGTCTTCATATATTCTGTACCACTTTAGCTTATGCCTAAATGAAATCTTCCATACAATGAATAAAAAACCCATCCATAAAAATCTACGTGAATAGTGGTTTAATTTTTATAACACTATTTTATGTAAATTATTTTATTTAATTGGAAAGTCAGAATCAGATGAGAAATTTGATGAGAAGCTTGAGGCACAACAAGGTGAAATGAAATAATTTAGGTTGCACTGCCAATAAGGAACAAAGATGGGATCGGATACCAGGAATTGTAGAGCACTGTTGCCTTTCAAACACACACACACACACACACACACACACACACACACACACACACAGTCTCATCTAACACAAGCCCCAGGATATTTTAAAAGTACTATATGCTTTACACTATCTCATAATTAATCATATGGACAACTGTCATCTATTAAGATTAGCCACCGTTATACACATATTTTTAAGTAATTGTTTTTAGTTTCTTATGTCATGCATAAGATTTAGATTACATGTAATTTAGATTACATTTAAATATTTATTCAGAGCTGCACATACATTAGGTGGCTTCACTGACAGGACAGTTCCAATCAACCTAAAAATAAACTCCTTCCATAAACAATTGCTCCCCACTTTCAAGACCAAAGTTAATCTGAAAAGGAAAAGATTTCTTGGCTTTTACAACCGGATTTGGAAAAGGAATATTTTTTTTTAAGTTTTTATTTAAATTCTAGTTAGTTAAGATATAGTGCATATCGGTTTCAGGAGTAGAATTTAGTGATTCATCACTTCCATACACACCCAGTGCTTATCACCACATGTACTTCTTAAACATTTTTTTGGACTGCAGTCTCATGACAATTAAGTTAAAACAAAGAAAATAAAAGTTTTTCTAAAATGCTTAGTTCACATATAGACAGACATATAAAAATGGAATTTGGCACATCTACTTCAAGGCAATCAATAATCAAATGCTCTCTTTGATAGTTCAAAAAGCACCACAGTTACTAAGTGGCAGAGGTAAGATTTGAACTCAAAATCCTTCTGTACTCCTAGCTATGTTCTCCTCTATATACAAGAGTAAAACACAAAACAAAGTCATTCAAAATATATAGGAATATATATATATATATATACTGACTAACTTGAAAACAACTACAAAATGAAACAAGAGGAATATGTAAGACTTCCATTTTGTATAAAAGGTATTGATAAAGGTTTCATTTGGGCAATGAGAATTAATACTGTCACATTCCTGAATTCTTAAATTCAAACTTTCTAGTCTGTAACCACAACCAGTATCCTTTGAATTTTGTCACTTGATCACTCCCACTAAAACTGCTCTCTGACTACATCAGGGTTTTACTTAGTCCATGTTTGGACTTCTCTTATTTTGTCCTTTAGAAGATGTCATCCAAGATTCACAAGGGGAAGCACCATCCTTCTATCAGTGTTTAGGGCCACGTAAGGAACCTCCTTAAAACACCTGTCTTGAATAAATACTAAATGTGATTTGTATTTATTACATTAAATTATAAACTCTCTTGGAGCGCCTGGGTGGCTCAGTCGGTTAAGCAGCTGACTTCGGCTCAGGTCATGATCTCACGGTCCCTGAGTTCAAGTCCCGCGTCAGGCTCTGTGCTGACAGCTCAGAGCCTGGAGCCTGTTTCAGATTCTGTGTCTCCCTCTCTCTGACCCTCCCCCATTCATGCTCTGTCTCTCTCTGTCTCAAAAATAAATAAACGTTAAAAAAATTATAAACTCTCTTGGAGTAAAATAATCATTTTTCCTACTTTTTCTTATACAGCTATATACATAGTATTTCAATAACTGCCTTAATTGTAACACAGCTTCCATTTTTCATCCACTTTGTACACATTCTAGTTTGTCACTGTTATTCTTAGCATATGACACATAGATGGTCCCAGTGCATACTATATAAATATTCTATTCATATTTATTAAATTGAAATTAAACAAGCCATTGAGTTGGCATTGACAATGCAAATGCATAGTATATTTTTTGTTTGAATTTGCAGTACATAACAGAAGACTTTAATTTCTGTCCCTAATGCATCTTTCCTACTTCTCTAATAAACATTCTCATTTCAAAAGTGTTAAAGAGCAACCCCCAAGACTTCAACAAATGGTAAGATAAAGAGTATTTCATAATCACATATCAGAATGAATAATGGTAACATTTTGAATTTTTCTTCAACTTCTACTAACTAAATGAATGGTACTTAAGAAAGGTAATGCAGACTTCTGGAGGAAATGAGGAAATATATCATATAATTAATTATATCATAGTTTTTTTTTTCTAAAAACAGGGTACCATCTCAAAAGTAACTTATAAAATTGAAATAGGAATTCAGTCTTATAACTTCTGCATTTAAATGAACCAGGGTCATTTACAGATAGTGGGAGTCATCTAACAATATTTAAATCAAAAATGACTGGGCACCTGGGTGGCTCAGTTGGTTGGGCATCAGGTTTCAGTTCAGGTCATGATCTCACAGCTTGTGAGTTTGAGCCCCGGATTGAGCTCTGTGCTGACTGCCCAGAGCCTGGAGCCTGCTTTGGATTCTGTGTCTCCCTTTCTCTCTCTGCCCCTCCCCTGCTCATGCTCTGTCTCTCTCTCCTTCAAAAATAAACATTAAAAATTTTAAAAAATCAAAAATTATATTTTTCTGCCCTTACAGAATTCTTATTTCAAAATTTTCTGAGTTAGAATTTAGAAAAGAAGACATAATGTAGTACTTTTTTGGCCTCCCCTCAGGGCAATAGATATATACTTCAATTACATTATCCCAAAAAAGTGTAAGTTTCATATTCATCTTCATGTTCTCTCTTGCTTGCTTCTAAAACTTTTGGCTGCATATACTCTATTTTTATAAATTTGGTAACTTGGGGAGTTCCTGATACTCCACTTTAGGGGCTCAGTGCAAAGAAAGATAATGCTGTGTTTTTAGGGTGGGATTTAGGCTTCAAGGGAAAGAATGAGGAGAGAGGGCCTTAGGACAGTTGTATTATTTGAAATTCACCAGATTAAAAAAGCTGGCAGGAGTTCAGTGGAAAGGCCTGGAGTCAAGGGAGTATGTTAATGTGGGTAGTTCCTAATCATCCTTATTGTTAGTATTGTTATTATTCACTTTCCTGTTTTATTAAAGAATAATTATCAAAAAAGACAAAGTCATGAGACTTACATATTAAACAAATATGTGTTAAAAGTGCTATTTAACTTTCTATTAAAGAAGAAACCAGTAAGGTGTTACAACCAGTTAAAAGAACAATCCAAACAAAGTCACATTTTTAGATCATAAATATTGAAATGAATGTAGAAAAAGAAGCATGGGTGTTGTATGCAAGTGATAAGTCACTAAATTAGACACCTGAAACTAATATTACACTGTATATTAACTAACTGGAATTTAAAGAAAAACTTGGAGGAAAAAGAAAAGAAGCAAAACTGGAATCTTGTATTTTAGAGGAGGGAACTCAACAGCACCTCTACTGGAAATAACTCATTTGCATGTCTGTACAATAATTTTTAATTTCTATCGGTTATTTATAATTTGATAAGTAGTAAAACAGCTCAAAAACAATGAAATACCAAAATTAAAGAACCTAGAAAAGGATGATACACAGTCCAGTTTTCCACTGATGGCATCCAGGGATTTCTTTGCTTAGTTTCTTGCAACTTGCTTTATCCCTCAGGATAAAAATTTCACCATTTTGGGATCTCCACAATTTGCATAAAATAACTCAAGTCAAGTACTATCCCAAGCAGTCCATGACTTTTCCTTCTTTTCTGTAGTACTAAAACCACTCAGTGTCTCATCTATACATACTGCCAACTTTAAGTTCACACCAAATTATACCTTAGTTCTTTAGAGAATTCTCTCAATAGGGTAAGACAAAATAATTTGTTTCTATAAAGAAACTCTTCTGATAAAATACACATAACAAAAAAATTACTATATTAACCATATTTAAGTATACAATTCAATAGTATTAAGTACATTCATGATGTAGTGCAACTATTACCACTATCCATCTCCAGATCTCTTTTCATCTGTAAGATTGAAACTATATCCTTTAGACAATAACTCTCATTTCACCCTACCTCTCAGCCTCTGGTAACCACAACTCTATTTTCTGTCTATATGATTTTGACTACTCTAAGTACCTCATTTAAGTGGAATCATACAGTATATTTCTTTTAGTGATTGGCTTATTTCACTTAACCTAATGTCCTCAAGGTTTATCTATGTTTTAGCATATGTCAGAATTGCCTTTCTTTTAAAGGCTAAATGATAATCCACTCTATGTATGTATCACATTTTGCTTATCTATTCATCCATAAATGGACACCTGGGTTGCTTCCACATTTTGGCTATTACGAAGAATGCTACTATAAACAAGGCTGTACAAATATCTTTTCAGTTCTTCTGGATTATAACTTCTGGATCATATGGTAATTTTATTTTTTTTCCAGGAACCCCTATACTCTTTTTCACAATGCTTATACCAGTTTACATTCCCATGAAAAGTTCACAAATAGTTTAATTTCTTCATATCCTTGCCAATATTTGTGAAATAACTTTTTTTTTAATTTTTTTAAGTTTATTTATTTATTTTGAGAGACACAGAAATAGCACAAGAGGGGGGAGGGGCAGAGAGAGGGAGACAGAAAATCCCAAGCAGGGATTTTCACACTGTCCACACTGTCAGCTTGGAGCCTAATGGGTGGCTCGAACTCACAAAACCGTGAGATCATGACCTGAGCTGAAACCAAGAGTCGGATTAGCTACCCAGGTGCCCCAAGAAATAACTTGTTTCTTGAACCTGTCCCCAACATCTGAGCTTTCTATTGACATCTGTTTATTTCTACTATATTTGAAGTGCTTGCTACTGGTTAATCATACTTGCCTCTTTTGTCCCTGATCCCTCCGCATCCCTCAAATATCTAGTTACAACTCAATTAAACTGTTTTTTTTTTTAATTTATCCTGCATTATTCTTGAACCAAATGCTTGGTCTTAAAATCTAACCATTACTAATAACTAATAGCTGCACATATTTGTACAGATCCTTCTATGTGACAACCCCCCCTCAATTTTTTTTTAGAATATCCTTTAAATGAGATATACTACAAAATTCAAGAACATCATGTAGACACTCATTCTAGAGTTCTACCTTGAAAATACTGTCATTCAATTCCATGCAAAAGTACAGTAAAATAACTGATGTTAGAGAGGCAATCACTAAGGGATTACTAATATTTCACTTACAAATGTGTTTACAGTTTAAATCGTGAAAATAGATTGTGCAATACAGATTCTGGATAACTATACCTGAGGTTTCATTCCAAAGTGACTTTAATTAATTTAATGTATGCTCTAGAGAATCAAGAGAAATTCTGTATATAATACAGATATCATGTAAATAAGTAAAGCAATGTTAACTGATGATACTATTGACAATAATAGAAGTCATTTGTTGTACTTGCATGATACAGAAACACTGAACTAAATTAAAGGTTCTATAAATATTCTGATTAACATTACGCAACAAAAACTAGAAGTACGTTTTATATTTTGTAAATGTAAACAAAGAATGAAGCTGTTTCCTGATTTGGCCAATTCAAAATGCTAAGAATGACAGGGCTAGGGAATCAATGCTAGGTCTATAACACCTCAACTACTACTAGTGTAGTTATTAGCCAATACCCTATATTTTAACCTTACAAAGAGAAATTGGCAAAAAAAAAAAAAACAAAAACAAAAACAAATGAGAGTGTCTCATACCAATTCCATTTTGATAGATCATATAAAAACAAACAAACAAAAACAAAAAGGTCACAGAGCATCCAAATAATAGGTAAGGATATATTGCTGTGACATGTTTTTTGTTTGGGTAGCATGTCTCTGGTTAATGGTATCAGGGACTCCTTTCCTATTGGGGAAGTAAATCTAGGTTCATGACCTTATGTATCTGTTTGAGGGATAATTGGTCACTATTGTCTCATGGGCTGACTACAGATGTTTGTTTCATATTTCCCATTTGCCTAAATTCAAGTCCTGGAGTTCTTAAACTGTTCTATGAATGACTAATTCTCAATTATACATTACCTTGGCCCTGGTGACCAAAGACACATAATTTACTAATTCAAGACAGAGGTTTTTATTATAGGGTTTTAATAGTAATATTCATAGAATTATTTAGTGGTCCACTCTTTCTCTTCATCATTGCCAACATGAAGTTTCTCAACCTCCATGTGATATTTTTCTGAACTTCTGACTAGTATGCCTGGTTATCATGTCTGGTTTTCAGGGTAGTTAAGTACAGATTTGAACCACACAGAATCACAGCTGTTTAATCTTCTCTAACGCCTCTTCTGCTGTGACTCATATTTATTAGCTTTTGCTTTTACTCTTCTAATTTGGCAGTTCTTTTTCAAATTACTACCATGTAATAAAAAGTTTCAAAAATTAATTATTCTTATCTTCTGTTGGTAACTGTCAAATAGTTTTCTTAAGGGAAAAAACGTGGTATTTATCTGAATAAAAGTAACAATAAATACCTTAGCACTTGATTTTACAAAGCAAAATCAGAATTCCAGAAAACTTCTGTGTTTCCATTACTTCTGGATCAAGACCCAGTGATGGACCCAGATGGGTTATAAAGTCCAGAGCCAATACTGAAACTCAAAGAAATAGATTTACTTAGGAAAGAGGAATGAAAACCTAAACTCTCTACAAAGACACTATAGATGGTTTTATTGAGAGAATACTGAATTATTTCAACTCTAAGAGAAACTCAGAGTTTATATAATTATATCATGGAAAGTTTATCAGTTTGGGTCCAAAGAGGAGAAGGAAACCACAGAAGAATTTGAACAGAAGAAATTTAATATAAGGAAGTATTAATTACAACAAGATGTTGGAGTAATGAAGGACTGGCTAAAAAGAAGGGAAGAGAACTTTAAAATATTCAAGAATATCAGATATAAGGATCAACTATTACCCTGAGGTCTGGGATTCAGACCTTGTTGAGAAAGCCCAGACATAGCCTACAAAATGGTAGAGAAATCTCTGAGTGCTACACCAGTGGAATTTGCTGGAAATCATCTCCCTAGGATGCTGAGAAAGTTCATGGAGTAATGTCTTACTAGAAGTGTTACACTACAAGTCTGCCCAAAGGACATTTTTGGGAGAAGCCACTGACCACAGGGTAGTGCTGAACACCATACACAACAAAGGTTGGGTGCTGAGGAAGCTCCCAAGCAGTGCAGGAACATGGTAAGGGAGCACCAAAACCAGGAAGCAAAACTTTTGCTCCTGTAACATTAACCCATTAACATCTACTAACCAAACTTAATATCATGCCATTTGGCAAAGGAAAAAATATTTAAAGGGCCCAGATCCATTTTTCCAAAGCAGAAAAAAAAAGTATGAATTAGGAGCACTGAGACAATAAATCAAAAGCCAGAAGAGAGATATATAATTTGTGTTAATACATTTATTGTTTGCTAACTGAAATACCATGATTTCTTTTTGCACTTATTAGGTTTTCCTTAACTGAAGTAAGTTTGCCTAAAACTCAAGACACTTTATTTTTTTTTAACTTCAATTTTAGTCAAAGTATTTCTGTCTTAATTAAACCATTATAATAGGAAAGAACATTTGTTTTAACTTACTGCATAGTTAACAAAACGTTTTATTGAACTTCATGCCTATTTCAAATACTAATGAAGTTTTCTAATGACGGTAAAAATTTTGTTAGAATATATTTTGGAGGAAAGAGGGAAATACTCAAAGACAGATATAAAGTGATCATAACTGTATATAGAAAAACTTAGATGAGTAATGCCATACAGGGAGAGATGAAGGTTTTCTACTTATGAATGCACCCATCGATTTTTCCAATATTTTCTCTCTCCCAAACAAATCTAAACTGTAAAAGAAAAATCTTCATACATACCTCTGCTTATGGCTAGAAAGCATTAATATTCTTTGGATGCATTTATAATCCACTAAAATGAACCTCAGGAACATGATTGCTGAAGCTTTAAACCTTCTCTCCACTGAATTTGGATTAAAACCATTTTACTACAGTGGGGCAGGGGGCAATTGAGAGAATACTGAATTATTTCAGAATTATTTGTGGGTCTAAAGGTATTTGTACACTATGAAATCATAGTTATTTTCTCTCTAGAATTAGCAAAAGTACACATAGCATAAAGATGAGCTCCAGCCAAGGAAAAGGTTAATATCAATGCTAATGGTCCAAGCAATTAAGCACGTGAGAGACTGCTGAATTTTGCAGTCTTTAAGTAGGTTATAAACAAAGCACAGAGAAAAATAGGACATAACATAGAAATGGGTTTTACTGTGAGGATGACTTCCCAATTTCCACTTGAAATCAAACCTATGTTTTTGTTTTGTTTTATTTAAATTACTTCCACTTCCATTTCCCTCCTCTACTTAGCATGTCTTCTTTTCCTAACCATATACTTGTAGGAAGATAACTGCTAGAGATGAGTCTGTTTCCTTGAAGCCACCCTCACCTTCCCTATATTGATGTTTCCTTCTGCTGCTTTCATACTCATTGCATTATGGCTATTGTTCTAACACTTCCTTAAAACTTTTCATTCCAAGGTCACACTTCTCTCTTCTATTTTCCTCGACTTATGAAATACTCAAACCGATTTGAAATACTCTCTTCCCACAGATTTGTAACACCATGGTAGCTTTTTTTTCCCAACTTCTCTAGCTCCATTATAAGCCCATCAAAACCTAACCAATATCTTTTTTTAAAATATTTTTAACGTTTATTTATTTTTGAAGGAAAGAGACAGAGCGTGAGTGGGGGAGGGCAGAGAGAGAGGGAGACACAGAATCTGAAGCAGGCTCCAGGCTCTGAGCTGTCAGCACAGAGCCCGATGTGGGGCTTGAACTCACAGACTGTGAGATCATGACCTGAACCGAAGTCGGATGCTCAACCGACTGAGCCACCCAGGTGCCCCTTTAACCAATATCTTGAAGGTAAGCATTCCCCATTCAAATTTCCATCCTTAATCCTCTAAGTTTGCTCTATATTCTGTATGGGGTATTTTATCTACTCCCAGTTATACTATCTTTTATGGCCGGTGACTTCCACATTTATATATTCAACCCAGATCTCTCCCCTAATCTTTGGATAGATACATCCATTTGCTTACTCATGCATTCTTCCTTGGTGGCATTATTACATATCAGAGAAAAAGGATCAAAGTAGATAAGATTTCTAATAAGATTAACTTAATACACCATTTTATACCATGCTACGGGAAATCTTAAAGCAGGAAAGTTGCATGGGTTTTAACATAGGGCTGAACAGAAAACAAGAAATCTGAATACTATTACCATTCTGTGGGATGCAGAAGTATTTGAATCAGTTCTTCAAACAGGAGATCACTGGGTCAAAATCAGTGGTTCCCTGTAAGCTTTGGCAAAAACTAAATTCCATGAAGGGGCTTGAACCTTAGAGTTACTTTTTCACTGCAACTTGTTCCCAGTGTTTGTCTTATATTTCTTTATTCCCTACTGGTCTAACATGTCATGTATCCTCGCAAAAGTATTTTTGCACCCTTGAGATTCTGTTACTAGATATACTGTGCTAATTAATTTATCACCTGCACAATTATATTACCTTACACTTAAAAGAAATGTGATGACTAAATATATCTTTATAACCATCAGTAAATTTACTAATCAACTCACAATTATAGGTATTATTTACTAACCAGTAATTTGGGGCCTAATTTCTTAACACCCATTCTAGTAAGTATAGTCATCAGTTACTATTATAATGACAACAACCAATTTTAGTTTTCAGATTTGCAAAAAGCCTTCTTAACCTATTAGTGTCTGCAGATAATTTCAGAAGTACTCAATGTAAATTCAAGTCTAGGTAAAAACACTGCATTTATCCAAAGGTTTACATAGGCTTTATTCCTAGGAAAGAGACATAAACATATGTACAAAACAGGTAAGTTCATATCACTATTGTTTCCTTCATCCCATTTCTTTATAATGATTTGCTTAGACTACTATTATTTTTACTGTTTGTAAACTTCCTAAAGTCAAAACTTTTGCCTTATTCATATTTTTATTTTCAATGACTCTGAGATAAATTCAGACTCTGGAGATAAATTAATCAATGCACAGAATAATCAAGTATTGAATGAATATGCAAAAAGCATATAAAGTATTCTGGAAGATCACCAAAGGAGACAGGATTTTTAGCAATTAAAAAGAAGGTTGTTGGGGCACCTAGGTGGCTCAGTTGGTTAAGCGTCCAACTTCAGCTCAAGTCATAATCTCACTGTCTGTGAGTTTGAGTCCCATGTCAGTCTCTGTGCTAACAGCTCAGAGCCTGGAGCCTGCTTCGGATTCTGTGTCTACCTCTCCTTCTACCCCTCCCCCACTTGCACTCTCTTTCTCGCTATCTCTCTCTCTCAAAAATAAATAAACATTAAGAAAAAAAAAAAAAGGAGGTTGCTAAGTCCAAAAAGGGATTTGAAGGAAAGATAGGATTTAAAAAGAAAAGGTAAGTAGAGCCATTTCAGAGAGAATTCCCTGTATAATAAATGGACTGAGAAAGGGACAAGTGATGTATAATTGAAGTATCACCTATGAACAATGAGACACTTGCTCTGAGGTTCTAGGAATTTTATGTATTATCAGTGGGAAGAAATGGGTAAAATATTTCTATTCACAGTAGAAATATTCCTGAATATTAAAATAATTTTTTTTCAAATTACAAATTCATTAGAAGAGGTAACATTACTTAAACTTTTTTGTAAAATAAATAATGCTATTTAGTTGAATTCAACAAGATTATTGGGCAGCTAGATATTGGAGCTATAGATATAAAGATGCAAAGATTGCCATCCTCAGTAACCATAACACAAGTAACAAAATGGCAATAAGTATACCTATCAGTAATCACTTTGAATGTTAATGGTCTAAATGTTACAACCAAAAGGGTGATGGAACAGATAAAAAAAAAAGCAAGACTAATCTATATGCTGCCTATAAGAAACTCATGTCAAACCTAAAGACACATTCAGATTGAAAATGAAAGCACAGAAAAGAATTTATCATGCAAATGGATGTGAAAAGAAAGCTGGAGTAGCAATACTTAATATCAGACAAACTAGAACTTAAAATGAAGACTGTAATAAGAGACAAAGAAGGATACTATATAGTCATAAAGTGAACAATCCAACAAGAATATGTAACAATTGTAAAAATGTATGTACTCAACATGGGAAAACCAAAATATATAAAGCAACTAATAACAAACATAAAGGAATTAACTGATAGAAATACAATAACAATAGGGGACTTTAACAACCCAAGTACATCAATGGATAGGCCATCCATACAGAAAAATCAACA